>NW_027249254.1:0-85000 GCF_030848795.1 Temnothorax nylanderi
TTAGACATCAACGATAATGAAAAAACTACACTGGATTCGTGTTCAGCATGCATTACTCTTTATAATCACGTACCTCGAGATTTGGAGAGCAAATATTATTGCAGATATTACAAAATTTCCACGCGCAGAAAATTTCACTTTCACCTTCCGAAAACACGTTTGCCCTCGTAAAAATCATAACACGGCAGGTAACCTGCCGAAACTCCGTTGGTCACATGGGTACCATAAGCAGCGTTTATAATGTTAATAGCGAGTTCGCACAATATACAGGTTCCGAGATATTTGATTAGACGTATTTACCCCGTAGACTTTTTAGCCCCGGTCTCCCCTACTTGGCGCCTTTTTTAAATTTAATCTTACACAAAAAAAACGTTTTAAGATTTGAAAGCTTGTCCATACAAATTTATTAGCTTATCCATACAAGTTTATTTATAAATAATTTTAATATATTATATTTTTATATATAAATAAATAAAAAAGATATATAGTTTAATATTTTTCCTTTTACAGGTATTTAATCTTACACAAAAAAATTGATTCTATATATATAAGTACCGTCGTCTGTATGTATGTCTGTCTGTCTGTCTGACCGCGAACTACTCATTCGTTAGTGGACCGAATTTTTACCAAAAGTATATGAAATAGGGGTAGAATTTCCCGGGGAGTGCCATAAAGTGTATAGTTTTTCGTTACCGATTTTTTTGGAAACCGGTTCCGAAATTTTTCCAATTTTTCCGGAAATAATTGACCGAATATGATCGGTAAAGCGGTTCTTTTTTAATAAAATTTAGAATTTTTGTAGAAAAGTTTGTGGTTGCTCTAATTTCCGCAAATTTTAAGATATCGGTTTATTTATAATTTTATTATATTTTTCAGTCTTTTCTACCCCTATTTCATATATAATTCTTTAAGATTAGGTTGATTAGACCCAGCTTTATACGCGATCAAAAGTCCATAATTTTTTTAGAAATGCCTATAATAGCTCTAACTTCCGCAAATTTTAAGATATCGGACTGTTTCTAATTTTATTATATTCTTCGGTCTTTTCTACCCCTATTTCATATATAATTCTTTAAGATTTGGTTGATTAGATTCAGCTTTATACGCGATCAAAGGTCCATATGCGAAAGTCCATATATGGACCATGTAGTGTAAAAATTAGTAGGGATCATTTTAGTAAAAACATTAATTATTTAATTGGTTTTTGTAATAGTATAACAGATATTAATATAACAGATATTAGCCGCAATAAAGCTTATCACAATAAAAAAAAGTGTGCAAGTAGAAACTTGCACATTGCTTCCTCATAGTTTTTATGTGTGCAAGTAGAAACTTGCACATTGCTTCCTCATAGTTTTTAAGTGTGCAAGTAAAAACTTGCACATTGCTTTCTCATAGTTTTTAAGTGTACAAGTAGAAACCTGCACATTGCTTTCTCATAGTTTTTAAGTGTGCAAGTAGAAACTTGTTTCGCTCACAAAGCTTCCTCTATGAGGAAGCCAAAACAAATAAATACTAATAATTATGCATCGAATAAAATACAAGCTTCCTCATAAAGGAGCTTTGTGAGCGAAGGTTTCTACTTGCACACTTAAAAACTATAAGGAAGCAATGTGCAGGTTTCTACTTGCACACTTAAAAACTATGAGAAAGCAATGTTCAAGTTTTTACTTGCACACTTAAAAACTATGAGGAAGCAATGTGCAAGTTTCTACTTGCACACTTTTTTTTATTGTGATAAACTTTATTTTTTATTAATGGATCGATTTTATTGAAACCGGTGCCAAAATTTTTCTAATTTTTTGTTGATGATTTTGATGAAATTGGTACCAAAAAATTACTAATTTTATGGAGATGGCTACTATGGGGTTGAAAATTGGGTTTTATGGGGTTCTATTGGTGCTCCTAATTAATGAGGGAGTTTGGGGAGAGGGGAATCTAGTTTCATATACTTCTGGTAAAAATTCGGTCCACTAACGAATGAGATTCGGTCAATTATTTCCCGAAAAATTAGAAAAATTAGAAAAACCGGTTTCCAGAAAATCGGTAACGAAAAACTATACACTTTATGGCACTCCCCGGGAAATTCTACCCCTATTTCATATACTTTTGGTAAAAATTCGGTCCACTAACGAATGAGTAGTTCGCGGTCAGACAGACAGACAGACAGACATACAGAGACGACGGTACTTATATATATAGATACTTGGCGTGAGACGCTACCGCGTCTCTTGATATTATAGTTCTTATAAATAAATATATTAATCGTATTATTTTGCAAATATACCTTGTAATTTAAACTTTAAACTACTGAAAGTAATATAATCATATATGAACTTATATAGTCACTAGATTTTTCGCCCGCGCGAAGCGGTTAATTTAACCTTGAAATCGAAGGATAAACCCTCCGTTTCCCAACAGAGCCGGGACTCCATCGCCGACACACCCGACATGTCCCACGACACCGGGAAGTCCAAAGCGGCGCCGAACGTTAACAAAGAGCAGAAGGAGCAGAAGGTGCAGCCGGTAATGGTGCACCAGTGTGGCGAATCGCAGCCAGAACTGACCCAGGGGGGGACAAAGCCTCCACGAGGGTCTAAACGAGTCATCGCAGTTTGAAGAACTTCCGGACGAGGAAGTGCAAAGGTTAATGGCAAAGGGCAACACAAGAATCGAGGAGACGACATCGCCCGGTTCACAAATCTTTGCGGCGGAGGAGACGGTGCAGCAAGAGCTGCACTCCGAGTACACCAGCCAGCCCGAGCCAGATGCGGATGAGATACACTCGCAGGTGTATACTCAGCTATAGCCTTTTGTAATGTACGAGAGTTTTATGAGAGCAAAAAGTGCACGAGCAATTAAGTTGAGAAATTCGATAAGTCATTTTATATTTATTTTATGCGGAAGCAGCACTTATGCACGAGAAGTGCAATTATTCAAGTTTTAACCAGCGATTAAGGGCAACGAGCCAACGCGATAGATTTTAGAGAAAGATTTGATTTGATATTCATTTATGTGACACCTGCTACACTACCAAGTACAAATATACAAAACACGATTGATAAAAAGATATATAACATTGCTTACCTGCCAAATCATATCCTATTCCCGAAATAATTAACAATGGACTCAGATAAATTCAAGATAATAGTTTTATTGTTTACATTCGTTTTATTTGCAATTGCAGTAGTCTGCATATTATTATTAACATACTCGCACAAAGTGCAATCAGAACCTTATTACCTACATTAATCAACAAACCATGAATTTCAAAGAATATCTAATAGTTTCAGTAATAATATTTCTTCCTCTGATAATAAAGTTCCCTGATCCAGAAATAATCATTACACTCTTTACACTATATACACTATATGTATTAATTTTAAGCATCGGAGTAGATCCGCGACTGATCCATGAGTGACAGTCGAATAACATGATTCGTTTAACTATAAGTTTATATAATTGCAAAAATTCCAGCCAGCGTCGATAATTCGACATATTTCATATTTCTTACTTAATCTCATTGATATTTTACGTTAATAACGAGCGGGACGAATTCCCGAGTATTTCATGAAAGTTCACACATCTTAACGCGTTTCAAGCGATTACACTTTCATTACACTTTCCTTACACCATCTACACCTGTATCGTTAGATTCAGCGTGCGAGACGAGCCAGCGACGGCTCTACACTTTTAATACACTTTCAACACTTTCTACACTTGCATGTTAGATTTCAGCGTGCGAGACGAAGCCACCGAAAGGTGCAACACTTTCGACACTTTCTACACCTACATGTTAGATTTCAGCATACGAGACAAAGTCACCGAAAGGTGCAACACTTTCTACACCTTCTACACTCGACGTCTTAAAATAAGCGTGCGAGATGAGCCAGCGACGGCATTACACTTTTGATACACTTTTTAGCACTCTAGGTGCAGATTTCCGTAAATTCATTAGATTTTCAGTATATTATTAACAATTACATTTTGCAGGATAGAGAACAGCCAAATGGAATTATTCCAGGCAAAGATTTATTTGACATTTCATTTAACATTGATTTTGATTATATTTAGTTACACCTTTTTACACTTTTGTGAACTTTCTACACTTTTAGACGGCCTTTAGCCAATTTGACTATTTCATTATGATTTTGATACTTTTATAATATTTCCTGTCGATTTAAGAGTTTATTATTATATAATTATGCGTGCGACTAATTTAAGTCGCGATATACTTACCTTTGATACTTACCTTTTATTACACCGACTCCGGTGATTAGATGAGACGATTCCATAGCGATCCCGGGTACCTGAAAAGAAAGAGGAGAATTAAAAATGGGTAGATTTACCTGTATACTTATTTGGTTTCATAGGATTCGTCTGTTGTGACGTTGAGAGTCACTCGGTGCAAATCGAGTGACTTTTCGTTCGCTTGCGCGAAGTTCGCCATGCAGCGACGTGGTTGGTTCACGCGAGCGCGAAAACCAATTCACGCCGTTGCACTTTAGTGTAGCATCTCTCGATTAGGTGCCGAGTCCCAAAAGCGACTCGGTGTGCGAAGTGCGGATGGAATCGTACCATCTACACCCCGAGGTACGAACAGCCTGTGCGATGGCTGGGCGCCTAAAATGGAGACTCAGCGCATGCGTGAGTCTAAGGTGGGAGAACTCGACCCGTTCCTCCCGGACAGTCTTTCGCGAGCTTTCGGTGCGTTAACACGTTCACGCGGTTACGCTTAATAATCGAATCCGAAATTCTTATCCCGTTATCCGCTAGCGTCAGTAGCGTGATTTATACATTTGTAGAGACAGTGAGTGCGTGATACGGGAAAATCCTATTGCGCTTATTTTGATCATCACGATCCGTACATACGAGAATAGCGGCGGTTCGAGAACACTCAACGTAGTTTCACGCGATCGAGCGAACACGTGCGCGAGTAGAGATTGCTGTACGACCAGTATTAATAAATTGTTATTTGTTTATAACAAACAAGCAATTATTGATTCGCGACCCCAGTGAACATCCTATCCAATATTACGTAAACTACGCTTCGCTTAACAAGGGCGTGGCCGACGGCCTTGAACACGTCCGCGACGTAGAAACGACAGCCATCTTGCTGAGAAGGAAGGACGGGGCAACGCAATTGAGTCAGGTTTCTGTATTTAAGCCTGAAAATACAGTGGCGACCGTAAACACAGCCCAAGTAGTAAGTGGCTATATTTCAATTTTTTATCATTCCATTCGTTGTTCCGGTCACAACCTAACCTAAACTCTGTATGGATTACCGAGCAATTGCATAGATTTTCACCAGAGTTCTATTGTAAAAATATTATAGGAAAGGGATAGCGCGTAAGTATAAAGTATTCTATTTCTAAAAGTTAAGCTTTATATATTTATCGTAGTTAAATTATATAAAATAATAGTAGGTAAGCTAGGCGGTTTCTAACCCAAGTGGTGGTGCTCGAGGGGGGGTGAGGGGCGGGGGGGGGGTACCGCGGGGAAGTCGGTGAGGGGCGGGGGTACCGCGGGGAAGTCGGTGAGGGGGGGGAGTTACCGCGGGCGGGGAGGGGGAGGGGGTGACCGCGTTTTCGGGCCCCGCGGGGGAGGGGTCTGCGGGGTGAGGGGACCCGCGTTCGCGTTTTCGCCGCGCCGCGGGGTGAGGGAATCTGCGTTCGCGTTTTCGCCGCGCCGCGGGGTGAGGGGATCCGCGTTTGCGTTTTGCGTTTTGCGTTTGCGCGGCCGCGTCGGTCCGCGTGACGTCACACGGCACGCTCCCGCTCGCGTTATCTCCCCCTCGTAGATGTTCTCTCGCGCCCCCGTCCCCCGTTCGCGCGCGTCTTCTCGTTCGCGCGGTCTTTCTCTCCCGTTCGCGCGGTCTCTCTCTCGCTCCCGGCCAAATTCGCGCGCGTCTTCTCGCACTTTTCACGCTATTACGTGCAAGCTTAATTAAATAAATTTATATTGTACATAGAAAATTTGCTTAACACCGCTGGATTTGAACCAGAAACCCCTGGCTCTTGAGTCAGTCACCTTCAGAATACGGGCCATAGTCTCTTAATTTTAGACAATAATATGTATACACTAAAATAGGTAAAAATACTGCAGGCTATTTACACAGTTAAAATTTACACAAAAACACACATAGGACACAGATTACACGGTGAAATAAGATATAATGGGTCTCCACAAGATGAACAAAAGAGACCATCCATGAGAATATACGGACATATGTCGTGTCGGCGAACAGCGTATAACATTGAGAACAATCCGTGTATTCTGACAATGCATGACGCACAAAACTTCATATGTCCAGGAGTGAAATAAGAGTATATGCAACACATCTTTTTCAGAGGGTTTAACATATTTACTTCTGCTTGATTCAACACTCTGAAAATTTCGTCCGGAATATCCTCATCAGACATTTCACTATCATAACACGAATCGTCTGACAATATTGCATCATAATCAACTTCCATTCCTTCCTCTTCATTCACTTCCATTTCTTCAGGCACTTCCATTTCTTCATCGTTTGCTTCAACTTCCATTCTTTCTTCTCCTTCAAACTGCAATTCTTCGAAATCCATTTTATATACACTTTGCTTACTTGCACTCACGACTTTTAATTCTAATGTTTATGGCCTGCGAGCTATACAGCTCTTAAGATGGCGAACCAATTGTCTGTATAAGCCGCACGAACAAGCACGACAACCGACTCTTACTTCTAGTCCTCGACTACTGAGCGTACCATCAAATTCATCCTTCTATATCCCACTATTGTCACATCGTTTGTTTATCATATCTAATTTCACCATGATCTCAGCATCCATACATTTGGGCCTCACGAAAAATCTACAATGTGCAGTTTTGCACGTGTGCGATGAAGTCACCGCGAGACACGTATGTTCATGAAAACGATATCGCGCTATTAACTTTCAGTGGTTTAATCTGTATAACTGCTATTGAACCGCTATCAAACTTCTTTAAAACAGCTATCAAACAACAACTAAAAACAGCTATCAAACAACTAAAAACAACTGAAAACAACTAAAACAGCTTTAAAAACAGCTATCAAACAACTAAAAACAGCTTTTGAACAGCTAAAACAGCTTTTGAATAGACTTTAAACAACTAAAAACAGCTATCAAACAACTAAAAACAGCTAAAAACAACTAAAACAGCTTTAAAAACAGCTATCAAACAACTATCAAACAACTAAAAACAGCTATCAAACAACTATCAAACAGCTTTTGAATAGCTTTTAAACAACTAAAACATCTATATTATATTACAAACTATGTGGGAAAAGGAAATAAAACATTTTATATATACATATATAGTTTATTTAAAAAATCATAATTTTTTCTGGTGTCGCGACCACCAGTTACATATTTTTAATACATTTTGTAATGCGCAATTCTTAACATGTTTTTCACATCTTATAGTATTAGTAACATCTAGATTATTTAAAGATTCGATATCTTCGTAATCGGCATCCAAAGTCTCAATGTTTAGATTTTTTCTAGCTTTATTCTCAAGTAGATCCACCAGCCATTCTCGTTTCTGGCATCCCTTGACGTACACAAGAGTCGATGTCTCGTCGCCCTCTCCAAGCACGGCCGATGTAATTACTATAAATGTTTCGCCATGCTGTATGGCACGTTTCCATCCTCCCATCGTAGTCCATGGTGATTTGCAATCAACCAAGAAGCGCATGATTTGTCGGATTTCATGAGGAGACTCCATGGCATGGGACATGTAAAAATGTAATGCGCCAAAACGGTCCCGTTTCTCAGAACCGCCACCTCCTTTACGACAAATTTCATCCCGACGGTGAAGCCTTGCAGATCGACAAACGTTGGTACGATCATGACGAAACGACGGAGCAATCTGTATCTTATCGCGGTACATCAGTACTTCTTAGTAAAATCATGTAAAGTGCAATACCCGCTGATATTGCAATTTACATGATTTTGCGCACTACGTTCGACAACGGACAGTATTCGATTACATGATCATGCAAGATAAGACAATAGGCGGTAGTATTTGCCGGTACATTCTCTTTGCAGTCAAATTCTATTCGCACATCCACGGTGGCGCTCTTGACAGATTCGTTTTGTCGCGAGCAATCGATGACAACAAAAGGTCCTTCCATCAGGAATGTATACAAGCTGCAAAGCGTATCACTGGAATTGTATCCGTAATAAGCTTTACGAAAACGCGCATACATATCGAAAAGGACGGCGTATCGATTTTTGCCAAAATCCAGATTCAAGTCGTCGTACGGATAAAATTCAGAGTTTAGATAAAGTTTCACGTTGGTCAAGTTACAGTCATCGAATACGCTAACATTTTGAGACATGATATTCTTGCGCCCGGTCTGCAGCGCAAAGATAACGTATCGCGGCTTCTCCAGCTGAGTCGCCGTTTTGACAGCCCACGAATGCTTGGTCGTGTTCTGCAACATGGGGTACTCGTACAGATCCCACGAACGGAAACTAACACTAAGATATCGCCCGCTTTCCAAGGCCCGTAGCATGGATAGCTTATTGATCTCGTTTAATGTGACGTGAGGCATTCGCCACTGTACTTTAAACAATTCAATTTCCGGCTCCGTCGCCGGATTTCCAACAATGCAATTGTTGTCGCTGCGCGCTCGTATCAAAATTAATTCGTGACGAGCGTTAACAACCACGCGTTTGTAATCCTCGCAAAAGCCCAGCAACCTCTTGAGCGGTACGCAAAAGTTGAAGTATCCTTCCGGTATGCTCGATGAAACGTCCCATCCAGCATTCCGCATGAGTTGAGAATCATTATAAGATAACGATACATAGTTCTTGATGGTACTGGTTATTCCAACGTTTCTGTTGCGATCAATCTCCACACCGTTGAGCTCGTATCGAATCTCATCGAACATGAACGCTGCACAATTATTCGCAAGCGTTGCCTGAGACACGTCATTCCTTTTCTTTATCGTCAATCTTCCTTCAACGTAGAGAAAGCTCTCGCACGGCAACGTGTATAAATCCTGCTGTTGTATGGGTATTCTTATCTCATCGTTATGTCCAAACGTTGTGTTGGCGTACGGATTGTACGTGTGTGTCTCAATCTTGACGACGCTGTTGTCAAAGATCGGTTCACCTCCAATGTTTAAGATATTAGCCATTTCGTACGACGAAACCCAATGATTTCAGAAATTCAACGTTCGACGCAGTGAGTTTCTTCTTTGGCGATCGGATTGTCTCTCTAATTTTGTTTCTCGTCTGTTGCACCTGCTCAGCTTCGTTCAGTACGAGCATCTCACGTTATCGCTGTCGTCTTCGTACATGCAGTCTAACGGTGATCTCCTCTCCACGAAAATCAATCAATCGACCGTCCTGATCCACGACGCGAAGCGTCAAGTCCGAAATGCTCCGTACGATGATCGGAAGGTAAATGATCTGTGCCGGCGTTTCCGATATCTTATATCCTGGAGGCACACTCGGTGAAAACTCGTGTATCGTGTTCACGTACTTGTCGTTGCTGTACGCACCAGCGGTCACGTTACACTCTATGCGAATGATGTTTACGTTGATGATATTTATCGGAACATCCGATTCGTGCCATTGTCGCGACTCCAGCACGCGATTCGCTGAAAATCCCAGCAGCAATCCAATGTTGTTCGGTTTGGTGAAATTTATCCGATAAGCGCACTTGATCTCGCTCTTCATCGTATTGTTATTAGCCCGAATAATAATCAATGGGTGCGGTTCATCTTCGTTTATCGAGACATTATTGGATTAATCCCATAAAAGAGCGCGTTTCAGATACATGTCTATATCACGCAGTTCGTACGATCCTTCGGGAATGGTAATCTCCTTGTCGTCGTCATAGTAGAATTTATTGTTCGACGAATTTACATTCGGTATCGTGTGATAGGTTTCAAAATCTGTCAGACCGAGCTCGTAATCGCCATCGCTCAAATCCACGGCGGGAAAGTAGCTTACCGCGAGGATGCTGCTCTTGCCGGTGAGCGTAAATGTCAGTGACATGTTTGAATAAATACTGAGATTAAACAGCGTAACGCCGGTCTTTAAATTGATTGTCAGCCGACTGTAGAAAACGCAAACACAGTTGTCCACAATTGCTCTGATCGTATCGCTGATATGGCGTGCGATTGTACTCTATTACATTGTTCTCTAGATACTGCGCCAATTCTCTCGGCGGTCGAAGGTTGCCAAAACTGTCGAAATATATGGCACGATCTCCCCTCTTCGCGTACGCCACCCAGTGAGTACCCGGTCCCTCAGTATTATCCAAATTCACGATGCCGCTCTCGTTTCGACGTACACCGCCGATCGGTAACGAGTCGCGCATGAAAATACCTCTAAAATATGGAATGCGCATACGTTTTGCCAATTGTTGCAGTTGTACGTTGGTAGTTACGCCCTTGGGGATTTTTAGCGTCTCTTCGACGTTTTTTTTTTTCTCGAGACTCCCCGTCCGCGTTTGTACGGAGCGAGATAAAGTCCGTGTCCTTCCATGGCGCGATTGTGACGTTGCATCTCTTCCAGCTGACGTCGCGCGGCTTTGTTATCGTTCACAGCCTTTGCGACTCCCGCCGCTCCGCCGACCAACGAACCGAGAACCCCTAATAACGGCAGGATCGGTAGGATACCGCCGCGTTTCGCTACCGGAAGTATTCGCTTGTTCTTCTTCTTTTTCTTCGTTTTCAAACCCATACCGAGTTTCGTTTTAGCCTTCATGGCCGCCCAGACGGCTGTAGCTGCAGCTCTCTCTCCGAGAGTCGAATCGTTCGCGGTGACACGTTTTCGCGCTTTCGCGGCGAGTATATTGTCTGCCACGTGTCGTTCTGCGAGATCGCTGCTACGCGAGTAGGCTATGTCGTGCTCGCGACACGCTGCGTCCAATGGATTAATACCCCGATCACCTCTTGCCAATCGTGTTTCTAAATGAGTTCCCGGACCGCAAAATTGATAGCCGGGGATATGTAATTCGATCGGAAGCGCGTTTATCGCGCGATTCAACAGACCTCGACCTATCTTCGACGGCATTCGCCGCAGTTTTTTTATCAACGGCGGCGGACCGTCGATGTGCGTTTGCTGACACGACAAATTATAATGTATTAAACAGCGACGGTATTGCTGAACCTGCGAATCTGCCTTGATATGTTCGGGAAGCTTATCCCACAAATAATCTATATGATTATAAAACTGCCGTAGTAGAATGACCTTTGGTATATACTTTAACTGCTCGGCGGTTAAATCGTAAATATCGCTGTTATCCGACACGAGCAAAAACATTTTAAAGACTGAGCATCTCAGCTCTACGCGCCTCTATAAATAGGCCAGCTTTCTCGATACTGTTTTTCATTCGTTGTGGAGGGGAGGTAAAATGCGGTTCGTACGACAATCGCGGACAATCAAAGTGACAAACTTTGACGATAGGATACAGTTAACGAAAGAAATACGCAAACATGGAGACATGCTACCGATTTCTATACGCGGTATCATCTGCGGTCCGTCGAATTGCGGCAAGACAAACGTCTTGATAAGCTTGCTGGAAAGTCCGCACGGTGTACGTTTCGAGAACGTGTATGTGTACTCGAAATCGTTGCAATAGCCGAAATATCGATATTTGGAGAATATACTAACACCGATAGAAGAGATTGGCTACTTTACGTTCTCGAATAACAGCGACGTCATTCCACCGAGCGAGGCGCTCCCGAATTCTATTTTTATCTTTGATGACGTGGCGTGCGACAAGCAGGATACGATAAGAGAATACTTTGCAATGGGCCGGCACGCGGACGTTGACTCCTTCTATCTTTGTTAGACGTATGCAAAGATACCGAAGCATCTTATACGCGACAACGCGAATTTATTGATTCTGTTTAAACAGGATGGTACCAATCTGAAACACATATTCAACGATCACGTAAACACAGATATGTCATACGATGATTTCAGCAAATTGTGTCATACATGTTGGTAACAAAAGTATGGATTCGTGGTGATAGACAAGGACAGCGCGATTTCGAATGGTCGATACAGAAAAGGATTTAACGACTTTGCGATACCGAAACGTGGTTAGTTGTTGTCGACGCGCCGATTGAACAACGTTATCGCAACATGGACAGCAGCGAGGAGATTAGAGAGCGCGAAAGGATAGCAAATCAAATTGCGAAAACAAGCGATTCGATTCGCAAAAAGTATCACGCCTTAAAAACTGGTAAAATGGAGGAAGATATCGCGTTGGAGAGACACTTTAAGCCCATCATCGAGCCTCTAAAGCAGATTGCCGAAAACACCGTTGGCAAAGAATCTGACGTGTCAAAGATTGAGAATGAAACGGCGTGGGAAGACGAAGAGCCAAAGTTTAAACAAAAACGACCAAAAGCCTCGTTTAACGACTCTGTAATGGCTTCAACTCCGGTTACGTTGAAACGATCGATAAATGTGCCATCTAATTTGAGCGAAATAACCAAAATTTTACAACCGCATAAATCGAAACGATCGACAGGTCTATTGAATGAACCACCGATAACCTCTGCGCCTTCCGTGCAACCCACAATGCTCGAATCACTCGCAAACGAAGATGTTTTCGAAACCACGGATGACTCACTCGTGACGTCCGTTCGACAGCAGTTGCAAACATCTGAGGGTCGAGAAACGTTGCGAGATCACTTTGGTCTATTGGGCCAAAAGTACGTCGGGGCAGTTCTGAGCGGCGATCAAGAAAGCGGTATAGACACCATGTACGGCGTTTATTTCAGCAACGATGGAATGATGCTCGGTAATAAATGTTTTGACGTGAACAACGCGGACAACATAATTATCGACGGCATACGATACGCTGGCACACGCGGTCTTTACGACTTGATCTTTAAGAAATTGCCCAATGACGATATCTACACGGAGGACGATATGCAAACATACAAGAGCATTCTGTTGACGACGAGTGCTCATAAACGCAATTATGATGCTCACGCTCAAATAAATGGCAACAGGGGATACAAGTACACACAAATAATCGCACCGTTGATTTCGGGTAAAAAAGCTGGAAAAGGTATACCGCGTGCCATGACATTAAACGGCAACAAGATCGACCATATAATTGCGTCGTCGATTTCGGGTAAAAAAGCTGGAAAAGGTATACCGCGTGCCATGACATTAAACGACAACAAGATCGACTATGTTCATTGGGACGATCCCAACGAGCTTGTAGATCGTCTCCGATTGCTCGAAGCTTCGCGCCTAGCGGGTCACACCGGTCACGATAACGAGATCCTGTCGATTATCGAGAAACTTCGCGAGGCTGGACTTATTATAAATTAAACCGCGCGTCGGCGAGCCATTCAATCAACATCGAAATGCCGATCAACAAGTTTGGTATATCGCTCGGAAGAGGCGGTGCGGAACCGTACTATCAATGGAGCGGATTAATCAGAAATTACGTGCGCGATAACGCTCTTTGCATGGTCGCCACCGACTTTGACGCGAAATCGCGCAAGATTCGACGGATAGCGCCGACTGTAGATGATGGCGATGCAGCCAATAAACGTTACGTGCAGCAGAGCATGCAAATTTTGAAAGATCAGCAGGATGAAATCGAGAGAAAGATGGCCGCATTCCAGAATAACGTGCAAATTACCCTAAACGAACTTCAAAAGATGATTCAAAATGTAATTGCGAATCATCGCGAATAGATAAGAACGTACATCTGATCTCTGCGTCAGTTGCGCGTCAGCGTCATGGCTAGTAAGAAGCAATCAGCTGAGAAACGGAGGCTGGTGGAAGAATTACACGCTCCTGCGAGAAGAAATTTTTCGCGAAGACGCGTCATAGTGCGCGGATACGATGACCTGTGGCAGGCGGATGTGGTCGAGATGCGTCCATACACGCGATTCAACAGAGGCTACTACTACATACTCACCGTTATCGACGTGCTGAGCAAGCACGCATGGGCCGTACCGCTCAAGGCCAAGAGCGGAACCGAGGTTACTACGGCGATAGCGAAAATAATTCGAGACGGCGGAAGATGTCCGAAAAATCTGCAGACTGACAAGGGGAAAGAAGAACAATAACGTTTTCAAATTGTTCAAACAATACTATCATATTGTTTAAACAATACTATCATAAACAAATTACTTTTTAATTATTTTGTTCACCAAAAATTCATATTGTTTCCTTATAACAGTAACCGCATTGATCCGAAAGTGATATCTTTGCTGGTCTGACCTCAAGCTTCTAAGGGTTGAAACGCTGAAACAGTCCATTTTTTGACATTTTGCCTGAAGAAATATTTGTTCAGTGACTCAAAAAGTACAACATATTAAAAATTCAGCCATTTTCACCGGGGCCCAAAATCACGTGGTTTAGTGCGGGGTCCTTTGCAGTTTTGCACGTGTTCGATAAAATCATCGCGAGACACGTCGCGACATGTTCTTGAAAACAATAACGCTCCATTGACTTATGCGAAATTGCAAAATTTGCAGTTTTGCACGTGTTCGATGAAATCATCGCGAGACACGTATGCTCTTGAAAAAAATCATATTTGATGCCCGATGAGGTAATCTCATGACAAATGTTCTTGACAAAGATATCACATTTAACATATATGTGGTGGTGGTCACCATGCAGCAGCCATACATTGACGCTATTTGCAAGATTCGCATTTTTGTACGTATAAATGGTCTGCAAGGATTCTAGCGCGCAGTCGAGAGTTTGAAACGGCATGCTGACACTGTGTGAAAAAAATATGGACAACGCGGGAACAGACAAACGTTATTGTTCATCGAATGTGCGTTTACTTCGTGACAGAGAACTAGGATTTCGAAACGTGCTCACTCGCACTAACAAGTGGTGCCCAACACATCATGCATTGCAGAGATATCATATTACTGATACAAGTGAAGTGCATCCGATTTGGCCTATTAACTTTCAGATTGTCATGTGTCGTGGCAGAATTAGCGATTATTAGGTATCGCGATACAAGCCTGACGATGATGAGTATGGCAATGATATATATAATGGCCATCGGGATGAATACTTATCTGAACCACGCTCACGACTGAAATGTTTAGCGGGTCATTAGTATTATCATTATGTAGATGACCTTTGTGAGGTTATCCCTGATACGCAAATAGCAATCCGCTACATGGAGCGGTGTCCTCAGCATCGTATCAGGGAGCCTATTTGGATTTGGGGAACATACATTTGGACAGAGGATGGTGATTTATTTAGTGCTACACGTGACAGGTAAAGTGTGACAAAGGGTAGCGAAATGTAGTGTAGAGTTATTTTTAATATATTTTTTCTGTTTAGTGCCTCCTATAAGTCCCATTATTGAGATAGAGATAGAGGTGTGGTGGCGGGTGCGGATCTGCAATTGAAATGGCATGCTCGCAGCAGCAGCCTTACATCGGCGCAATTTGCAAGATTCGCATTTTTTGTATATATAAATTGTCTACTAGGATTCTGGCGCGCGCAGTCAAGAGTTTGATACGGATCGAGTACGTCGCAAACAGCCTCCAGTTACGACGAACACTTACGGTGCGAACTACTACGTTCCGATTCAGGATGAAACGTGCGAGAAACAGCACAATGAGTAAGTACCGCTAATTTTCGATACTTGTGCAAAAAAAAATCTTTTATAAACATAATTGTATTTTTTCAGTTTTGATAAACCCCGCTACACGCCTCGTATTTTGGGAAGGAGATTTGCCTTGACATCGACAGGATATAAATTTTTGAATGTTGGAATCAACGCGGGACCTATGTCCTCTGTGGATATACTTATTGGCGATAATCGAGGCAATCGGATAATTCTGCCTCATGCAACGTGGGTGACATTTATCGAAAAACGTGCAGATATTCAGCGACTCGTGCAGTCACCGGCGCCTTCATCGCTAGCGTTTCGAGATCTGGAGCTCGTTAAAATACGTGACGCAGATATTGTAAAATTGACGTCGTGCGACACCAGCTTGTACATGAAACCGTCAACCGTACTCTTCTTGTTTGAACTAGAACATTGCGTCGAAAATGTATATTTTCAACTATGTCAAAATGTTCATGGCGTAAGTGAAAAATGTAAACAATTCGTAACAATTTTACGTCAAAATTGTATCACCGATAAATGTAATGCAGTTAGAATCTTGCGTGAAGTTTATGATGAAACTTCGATTATTGATTGCGAACTGTTGGTGTATGCTGCAGATACTATTGTGTATAATGCGCTACATGATAAATAAATGCATATAATATGGTTAAAAAAAAAAGTTTTAATTATTTTTCCTTTTTATTTACCGTTCTCTGTCATTAAGCTGTCTTCGTTTATCGTTTAATTAACTGTAATATTAAAAATTAAATATTAAGATCTAAACGATTAAATATCGTTGGCGAAGAAAAGATATGCGATCGTAAGCGAGAACACGAACGGTGGTCGGGAGCGAGAGGGACCGCAAGCGAGAAGACGCGCGCGAGAACGCGCGAGGGAAAGAGAACGAGAAGACGCGCGCGAACGGGGGAGAGGGATCGCGCGCGACCGTGAAGACGCGCGCGAACGGGGGACGGGGGCGCGAGAGAACATCTACGAGGGGGAGATAACGCGAGCGGGAGCGTGCCGTGTGACGTCACGCGGACCGACGCGGCCATTGCACGCGGACTCCGCGGCGCGGCGAAAACGCGAACGCGGTCGCCCCTCCCCGCGGCGCGGCGAAAACGCGAACGCGGTCGCCCCACACCCCGCGGCGCGGCGAAAACGCGGTTCCCCCTCCTCCTCCTCGCGGCGCGGCGAAAACGCGGTTCCCCCTCCCCCTCCTCGCGGCGCCCGAAAACGCGGTTCCTCCCCTCCCCCTCCCCGCGGCGCCCGAAAACGCGGTTCCCCCCTTCCCCTCCCCGCGGCGCCCGAAAACGCGGTTCCCCCTCTCCCTCCTCGCGGTACTCCCCCCCGCGGTATACCCCCCCGCCCCTCACCCCCCCTCGAGCACCGCCCCATGGGTTAGAACCGGCCTAGCTTACCTACTACCATATTTTTTTTTTTTTTCAGACCACCCACTTGTCAGAAACCATGTACACCGTCTGACCACCTCTAAAAAACATGGTTGCGCGCGAAGGTGTGCCTCATCGCCATATTGAAATTTTTTTACCTTAAAAAATTTGTACATGTTCTTGAAACCCTAATAAAGATAATGCAAAAAAAAATCATTCATGTATCACCGATATTTTGTCTGAAATTAATTCCTGAAAATTCGCTTGTTTTTTTGCTCTCCAGGGTAGACTAACCTCTTAACGACATTGGAATCGATTTTTCGCTCTATTGAATCCAATCGTTCATTTGTTAGTCTGAAATAATTGATTACAATTATTAATATTATAAAACTAAATTATATTAAGTGTGTAAAAATGTCGCGATGCAATATTCAACAGTAACAGTCCAGCCCATTTGTTGTTTTAATATTTCATATTTATCGAAATTTTTAAGTAGACTGATTTTTCTAAACAAATGTACACTTTAATATAATTATGTTGTACAAAAGTTCTTTTTTTGCACTGCTCTTGCTCTGCACGTCTTGCAGCAATTTGCTGCAAAGGAAAGATGTGGTTTTCTACTTCTACACATTCTTCTGAAATAAATCATGTTGTTTTCGTATGGAAATGCTGAGTAACTATCTAAAAGGCCAAATCGGAGTACATCTTCAACTAAATGTAGAATTCCATGAATATTGTATAATAAAAAAGTTGATCCATAAATGTCTTCACAAAGTAACACAAATTTTTTGATAGCCATTTCGAAAAAAACAAGATTTCTATTTGTATTATATACCGACGATACTAAAATGCGCATGGAGATGTGAAAAAGCAAAAAATGATCATATACATAATCTTTAAAAACTTCTTTGAAACATACTACTCCAACATATAACATAATTAAACGCCACTGGGTGGCTTTGAATTGATCACAGTCATCAAGCGATTCAACGTGGCGTGCAAATTTTCGTGGTCAGTACTTTGACAGAACCTTCTGTGGCGGTCAACAGACCACACACACAATCTATAGCACCTGCAGAACGGCAACCGGTTATACACGTCAAGCCGAGCCGACGGAACGGCAACCGGTCGTACGCACGCCGAACGCGCGACGAGCACGTATCATCCGCACGATCAAAACACCGAGAAGAAAATGCCTAACAAGGATTTTTACCACCACGCGGCTGAGCTTTCTCGCGTTTAAAGTTCGGCAGGCACGGTATATAAAGGCCAGCAGCAAAGGCATCACCGAGCAATTCCACCTCAGTGATCTTCCTGTATGGAAGCCACCGAACGAGAGCTCTGCTTTTGGATAACCCGTGATACTGCGCCGCCGGAATACGCGGCCATCTACTTCACGCACGTCGCCGCCGCCGAAACAGCAGCCTCAGGACATCAGACCGAGGATACAGATCTCGGTCACCGAGCCTCCTACACGCCGCGCGCCGCCCGGTACACCTCCGGCTTGGAGGAAGCCCGGCCCGTGGGGACCACGCCAGCCGCTCCACCGTACGCGAACGGCACCGTGCATTATCTGGAGCGAACGTCTGCCACACTAAAACGCAACCAAAAGGCCCTTTTTAGGGCCACATTAGAACACAAACGGCCCTTCTCAGGGCCCCACATATCTACAACGAACATCACCGGTTGGCATTAATCACGGCTACGGCCATACCTTCAATCGATTTGAAATAATTTGGATTTGACTCCCTGTTAATTTAGTGTTTTTTGTATAAGTTCCGCGTAACCCTGTTAAAATTAATTTTTTCATTACTCCTAGGCAATACATATGCATATATTCGAAAACAACATCTTTGACCATATCAAAGGGTAAATGAGATAATGGACTTAAGCATTTATGATGCTCCTCATCTATTTGTCGTCTATAATCTTCATTTGTGCGATGCCTATGCTCAATACCTCTAAGTACCATGTACCTTCCAAGAGTAAACCCGTGAACTGTACATTTTGAGCATGGAGTTTTCCTGAAAAATTGCTTCATTACTTCTATTCATAACGTCTACTCTACCTACGTTGTTTGTACATAAAAGAAATTCTTCATTTGGAGGAAGGTGTGCAACCGGAGCAAGCCTCTCTTGTACAAAATAATTTGCGTTGCAGTCTTCAAAATTTTGAGGTTCCATAATATTTTCAGTCAAGTAAGTAGGGGAGACCGGGGCCTTTTTTTTCGGTGCCGATTTTTAACAAGAAAATAAATAGCTTTAGTTAAATGTAGTATACCACTGTAAAGAGTGAAGCTTTAGCTACAAAATTTATATAGGAAATTTTTATCTACGTCGCTTTGTTTAACCGGTATAGAGCAAAAACGACAACGGTGGAAAAATTGAAATCTCAAAAATGCCGGGGTTTAACCGTCACACTGCATTTTCAATACATATACGTACATCTAATCCTGAAAAATGATAGAATACATCTTAATAATTGTTTTTTAAAAGAAAAATATAAAAATTTATTCAAAATTTTTATGCGAAACATTATTAAAAAATAGTTACGAGGGTTCCTCTTTCCGCAGAAGTCACTCGCCCGACTTGTTTCACTCCTCGACATCCGATGACTCTATTCGGTGTCTGAACGGTTGTAATTCCCGTCTCATCCATATTCCATATGCAGTGAGCCTGGAAATGCCCGAGAATGCCTTGAAAATGCACCCGGACTGCTTACTGACGGATTAACCCCAAACACAAGTTTCAGGTTTGATCGCCCACGAAATATTAGACATCAACGATAATGAAAAAACTACACTGGATTCATGTTCAGCATGCATTACTCTTTATAATCACGTACCTCGAGATTTGGAGAGCAAATATTATTGCAGATATTACAAAATTTCCACGCGCAGAAAATGTAACTTTCACCTTCCAAAAACACGTTTGCCCTCGTAAAAATCATAACACGGCAGGTAACCTGCCGAAACTCCGTTGGTCACATGGGTACCATAAGCAGCGTTTACAATGTTAATAGCGAGTTTGCACAATATACAAGTTCCGAGATATTTGATTTGACGGTTCAACCCCGGCGACGGTTAGGCCCCGGTCTCCCCTAATATTTTCACGCGAAGTATTTACAGGACAAATCAGACTATCATCTATCAAAAGTGATTTTGTCACACAAATTGCTTTTTTTATAATTTGCTTCCGGCGGGCCAATCTTAATCTTTGTTGTCTTTTCGATACCGCACGAAGAGGCTTGTAATAGCGCGAATTAAAAGCTTCAAACTGGATTCGCTTTATTATTAAACTAGCTGGTTACCCGGGCTTCGCCCCGGAGGACATATGTAATAAGACACGCAAATACTCTCTCTCTCTCTCTCTCTCTCTCTCTCTCTCTCTCTCTCTCTCTCTCTCTCTCTCTCTCTCTCTCTCTCTAATTAATTTTTTCGAATAAGGAAATAAAGGTACAAGTGAATGAGAAACCTAAAATAACGGACCATGCATGGCTAAAAGTAGAATTTAATATGAATAAAAAGGGAAATAAATATAAAGAATTTAGAGGCAGGGACTATAGTAAATTTAATGTAGATGAATTTCTTAGAATAATGGAAGAAAGAACTGAGCAAGGTCAAGGGCTGGATATAAGTGTAAGGGCGGAGAGATTTGTTAATAGTATAGTAAGTGTATTTGATACTGTAGCACCTAAGAAAAAGTTCAAGATTCCGAAAGTATGGGAAGGGAAAAAGTGGTATTCAGATGAAATTAGAATGGCAGCAGATAGAAGGGATGAGGCTCACAGTAGAGCAATAAGCACAGGTAAGGAACAGGACTGGGAATATTTCAAGAATGAAAGAAATGCAGTAGTAAAACTTATCAGGGCAAAAAAGAAGGAATATTATGAGAATATGGTAGATAACAATAGGAGGGATCCTACAAAGATGTGGAAAACTTTGAAAGAATTAATTAAGGGTGAGCAAAGGGGTTCAGAGAACATCGATAATGTAGATTTTGAAATATTAGAAGACATGGAAGAATGCAATATAGCTGATAATTTTAATACATATTATGTAAAAAGTATTAGAGGGGTTCCTCCGTAGCCCTCGGCGGGGGAACAGGTGGATAAATGGTAGGAGAGTGAAAGGAGATGAAGGGAGAGATTGAGAGGTGAGGAAGGTGTTGATTGAAGGGGGTAGATAGGAGAGTGCGAAAGGAAGACGGGAGAATGGAGGCGAAGCGGAAGGTGGTCTGGAGGAGACGGGAATCGTTGGTGAAGTGGCACGTGGAAAGTGAGGTTAGGGAGAAGAGCGGGATTGAAGGAATGGAGGTAGCAGCCCAGGTTACACGACGAGGGAGCTGAGCGAGTTGGCAGCAGGGAGTATCGATCGGGCGATCGATCGATCTGTCGCGAGACAGAGGGATTGTCGATGGTGGCGCGGCAGGTATGGAACGGAGCAGGGAGTCGTCGCGACAGATCGATGGATCGAATGACCGAAGGGACCGGACAGATAAACAGGTGATGGAAAGAGAAGGAGAGAAAGCGACGGAGGGGTAGAACGAGGAAGGAGAAGAGGTGACGAGCGTGCGTGAGCTGGACTTTGGAGGCAAGGAGAAAGGAGCTAGGGGAGTAGAATAAGGGTGAAGATGGACGAGGATAAAGCGGTGGAGGCGAGGGTATGGATACGGACGAGGACGAGGGCCATAGGAAGAAAGGAGAGTAAGAGGTTGGCGGGAGGAGCGGGGACGGAACAGGGGGGAGGGAAGGCGGCGAGCGGGAGGAGGGAGAGAGAAGGAGGGAGGGGAGGAGAGCAGTGGCAGAAGGGAGGGAAGCGGAGAAATGACAGAAGCAAGGGAGGCGGAGAGAGATGGCTGGAGTAAAGAGGAGGGGAGGGAAAAGGAAGTGGGTTTTTGTTTCAGAGCGAAGACAGAATAGGAAGGAGGGAAGGCGGCGAGCGGGAGGAGAGAGAGAGAGGGAAGGAGGGAGAGAGAGCAGTGGCAGAAAGGAGGGAAGCGGAGAAATGGCTGAAGCAAGGAAGGCGGAAGGAGATGGAGGAATGAAGGACGAAGGGAGGGGAAATAAATGAAATGTAAGGTCGCATATGGCCAGGGCGCGTAGGGGAGTGATTTGTAAGAGGTTTGGGTACGTTCCTCATAAAAAACGCCTTGTAAACCCTACGGGGATACACAATAAATCTACATACATGTAAAAAGTATTAGTAACATTGTGCAATCTATTAGTAATAAGGGAATAAAAGGCACAGGTAGGAGACCTATTTATGTAATTGAGAATAAGGGGATTATGGAAAATTTTGAGCCAATTAGCGCAAGAGACCTGGAACAAATTGTTAGGGAACTACCACGAAAGAACGGAACAGAGGAAGGGACAAATAGTAATATACTGAAAATGGTGCTACCTGTGATAAAAGATGAGTTTGTAGGGGTAATAAATGATTCGCTTAGGACAGGTAAATTTCCAGAAGGATGGAAAACATCCACGATAATACCGATACCAAAGGTAAACAAACCAAAAAAAGCGAGCGAGTATAGACCGATTAATATGTTACCGATATATGAAAAAGTATTAGAGTTAGTTGTAAAAAAACAGTTGGAAAAATTTCTAGAAGACAATGAAATAATAACCGAATACCAATCGGGATTTAGAAAACAGCAGTCGTGTGAGACAGCAATTCAAAGTTTTATCGAGGAATGGAAGTTGATAATTGAGGAGAAAAAAATGGTGGGGGTGTTATTCCTGGATCTCAGGAGAGCGTTTGAGACAATAGATAAGGTAAGATTAGTGGAAAAATTATATCAGTATGGAATAAGAGGAGTGGTATTGGAATGGATAATATCGTATTTAAGTAATAGAAAGCAGCAAGTTAGATTCAATGATATATGTTCTACAATAATTGAGACAGTATATGGCGTGCCACAGGGATCCGTATTAGGACCTCTATTGTTTATTTTGTATATAAATGATATAGTTAAAGTCTGTCCGGAGGGAAGTATATTTAGATTATTTGCAGATGACACGACCGCAAGTGTAACAGGTGAAAGTTGTGAGGAATTAGAAATAAAACTAAATATGGTGCTCGGTATACTTGAAGAATGGATGAATGTGAATATGTTAAAAATGAATGCAGATAAGACCAAATATATAATAGTTAGAAGTATAAGGAAAGAAATAAAAACAGACATAATAGTAAAAAGTTTGGATGGAACTATAATTGAGCGTGTCGAAATAACGAAACATCTGGGTGTAATGATCGATAGTAAACTCCGTTGGGAGAATCACTGTGATTATATGTTAAAGAAAATAGGAAAAAAAGTGAGTTTTCTAAATAGAATAGGAAATGATATATCAATGTACACTCGATGTACTGTGTATAAGTCTATCATAGCGCCTCACTTTGAATATTGCGCAACGATGTTAGTAGGCATGGGTGAAACGCAACTGAATCGACTGCAAGTGGCACAAAACCGTGCCATGAGAGTCATACTGCAATGCTCGCGATATACAAAGGTAGAATTGATGCTGCAAACTCTTAAGTTTATGAATGTAAGACAGAGGCTAATGTACAATGTATGTATTTTTATTTTTAAGATAGTAAGAGGCATAATGCCAAAACATTTAAGTAATAGAATAGAAATAGTAGGAAATGTGAGTGGACGGCAAACGAGGCAGGCTGAGAATATTAGAATTCAATATCGCAGGACGAGAAGCGCACAGAAAAGTCTATTTTATGAAGGTTTGAATATGTATAACGCCCTACCGATAGAAATTAAACAATGCGAAAGAATTGAACCATTCAAACGTAGGTTAAGAGAATATATTGTACCTCATGTAGAGGAATTAATTTAAGGATATTTTATGTAAAAAATAGCCGAGAAGGCTAATAAAGCTCAATCAATCAATCAATCTCTCCCTCTCTCTCCCTCTCTCTCCCTCTCTCTCCCTCTCTCTCCCTCTGTCTTCCTCTCTCTCCCTCTTCCTCCCTCCCTCCCTCCCTCCCTCTCCCTTCCACTCCCTCCCTCTCCCTCCCTCTCTCTCCTTCTCTCTAAAGTTCAATTCCGTCGTATACAATTCTTTGAGATTCACTCAATTATTACCTAAAAAATTGGAAAAATTTCGTAACCGATTTCCAAAAAAATACCGGTTCCCAAAAAGATCGGTAACGAAAAACTATACAGTTTATAGCACTCCCCTTGAAATTCTACCCCTGTTTTATATACAATTCTTTAAAATTTGATCAATTATTTCCCGAAAAATTCGAAAAACTTTTGATACCGGTTTCCAAAAAGATCGGTAACGAAAAATTATACACTTTATGGCACTCCCCGCGAATTTCCCGAAAAATTCGAAAAACTTTTGATACCAGTTTCCAAAAAGATCGGTAACGAAAAATTATACACTTTATGGCACTCCCCGGGTAATTCTATACCCCTGTTTTATATACAATTCTTTAAAATTCGTTCAATTATTTCTCGAAAAATTAGAAAAATTAAAAAAAACCGGTTTCCAGAAAATCGGTAACAAAAAACTATACACACAGTGACACTTCCCGGGAAATTCTACCCCTATTTCATATACTTTTGGTAAAAATTCGGTCCATTGGTTTCCGAGATCATCGAACACAAACAATCAAACTGACAAACTCTGTCTCTTTATAATAATAGTATAGATTATTAGATCCAGATCTGTTATACAAAAAAATTAATATAAGTGACTATACACTAACATACAATAATTAGCATACAACTAGGTTTTGGTATCCAGTGAATGTATAAACTGTTTTAAAACATTATGCACTAAACTGAAGCGCAGGTTTTATGTTGTAATATTCTCTATATCATATTAATAAAAGATATGTTATATAAATATTAAAGACGAGTAAGATTTATATATAATTTGAAATACAAAAATATATGCAAAGAAAGTAGTTTTTAAGAAGAGAATTAAACCATATACAAAAAGTATAAGCTATTACAGTCTCCGTACAAAGGATATGCGTTGCAAAGTATGACTTACTGGCATAAATTGTACACTGTGAGATGACATTTTAATATGATTTATTAACCATGCTTTCATAAAAATGTTTGAATTTTTTATTATATCCATACTACCAGACATTTGGATGTACAAGTGCAAATAAAGATATAATGAACTATATCGGAAACTCACTCGCCGCTAGTGTTGTAGCGACCGAACATCAGCTACGACAAAGCTCATAGAAAAAATAAAAATACAGAGAAACACGAAGAAAACATTATAGAAACAATTATGTAATGCAAGGCAATTATGCTATACAAGATAATAGTTTAATAGGTAAATTATTCCAGCTCACGAAAGTACTGTCGCAATAAAGAGGTTACGTTAAGGTTAAAAGGTTAATTTTCTTAATGCAAATTGTAATGTATAATAATACTTACTGCAGCGGCATCGCACTGTAAATACGATGTTCGTGCGATCCTTCGAGCGACACTAATCGCAAGCGACGTTAATCACAAGCAACGAGCACTTTACTTGAGACGAAAGAATAACGCGTATAAGAAGGCAATATCAGAACGAAGCTGCGATTCACTCGCTACCCGACGGACGCGAGACTAAAATGACGAGGAAACTCGCGTAAATCGCAGAGGGCCAAATACGCTTCATCGATTGATCCGGCTACAGATTTCGATCGCGTGAATCTCCGCGAAGCACAAATTATTTTCCACAACACTAACGAATTTACGGTTAGCAAATACGTGCCACGCGTCGTAGATCTAACCGTCGGAATACGATGCTCGTGCGATCCTTCGAGCGACGCTAATCACAAGAAACGAGCACTTTACTTGAGACGAAAGAATAACGCGTATAAGAAAGCAATATCAGAACGAAGCTGCGATCCACAGGATCCACTCGCTACCCGACGGACGCGAGCGGCGAGACTCGAGAGAAGATAAGAAAAAGGCGCCAAACGCCAACGACGCCACCAAGTCACGTAACCTGATTGGCTGGCATATATATTAGCGCGCGTCAATATGGCTATAGTTGCCTACACATATTTCCATTTCATTGGCGAAAATGTGAACTAAATATTTTACGAAAATGGTTTCTAACAGATTGTGGCAACTTTTATGGCAATAAGTATGCTACGAGTTTTCCGCTTTATTCCGCTCGTTTGCGAAAGCAACCGTTGTCTGCATAATGCCTTTAAGTTGCCCTAAACAAAATTACTATTGTTCCGGTGACAGCAACATGATGGCAACTGAAGGGAAACTTGTGCCAAAAAACCATTTCCTTTTTATGCTAAAGAACGCCTGGCTATCTGGGATGTTTTATTTTAGATATTATTTGGACATTGAAATTGAAATATATGTCATTATGCATTAATGTCATATATATGTAAAACTTAAAAACTTAACAATGTAAAAATCACATTCTCCACAATGGTTTTTACAAATCATTAAAGTTGTGAGTACTAAGAAATCAAGAGACACGGTAGTGTCTCGCGCCAAGTATACCCGAAGCGAGACCGCACCATGGATCTTTTACGCGACGCGACGAGTTGCGAGTACCCGAGATTTTGGAATCTCGATAACCAGTGATGTAAGTTTACCTTGAAGAAAGACAAAATAATATATTTCCATGAGATTGTAATTTACAGGATATATTATTTTATATAATTTGACTACGATAAATATGTAAAGCTTAACTTTTAAAAATAGAATACTTTATACTTATACGCGCTATCCCTTTCCTATAATATTTTTACAATAGAACATTGGTGAAAATCTATGCAATTGCTCGGTAATCCATACATAGGTTAGGTTAGGTTAAATTAACTAGTTAACGATAAAGACTCTATTTTTATATTCGACAACGTTTGGCTAATGTCGTGACAATTCGACCATTGGTTTTGGTCAGATTAATCGTCAAGACTTTTTCGACCATGGGTTTTGGTCGTTTCTAAATCTAAAAACATTATAATAATAAAGATATCATTTGTATTATATTGTACATGATAAAGATATCATTTATATTACAAATGACATTATTTATATCACTGATAAAAATATATTACACTTTCTCTTCACTTTACTAATAATAATCTTGCATTTACTTTTGCTTAAGGGGATCCTGCAGCCGTATGATTTACCGACATTATCGTTTTTCGATGGATCTTTTAATTGGCTTTATAGAATTGCAAAAATCTTTTACAGAATTAAAGTCCGCACAAAAATCTAGGGTAACAAACGCGATTTTATATCAAAAACACCAAAAAATTAAAAATATTACTTATTTGGGCACATACGCAGCTGTCACCTGACGACAATATTTGCTTAAAACAAAAATTCTGCAGTTTATACATACATAATGTTTATCATCTGCCCTTGGGAAAACATGTAGGAATAATATCGTGCAAGTAGAAGTAAGATTCAATGCGTACAAAAAAAGATCCATCGAAAAATTATTTTAGTAATGCAAATACGGATGCAGAATGACAAGAAGAGCAGCAACAGTAGTTGCCGGATCTTGCGAGAGATGGCGAGCAATCGAAAAAAGGACAGATGTCATTTCGTTAGACAAAGACAGATATAGGGAAAACAAAATTAGAAAGGTTGACATTATCGACATCGAGGAAGTTTGCTTGTCACTGCAGGATCCCCTTAAGTCGTCTATGACCACGACTTGACGAAGATTGTCTTATTTAACAACATATATGTCAAATAAGATAATCTTAAACGACTATGAATTTTATAACTAATAAGATAATCTTCAGTCCCTACTTACAACGAATGAGATAAGTTTATGAATCATAATAAGATGCTTTGGAAGAAGATCGTCTTTGACAAGCTACGCTTTGAGATTTTTCTCAAGTACCTATAGACTTGTTTTATGACTGTGAATCAAAGCGCCATCTTAAGACTGTACTTAAGAAGATCTTGAAAATAAGCCTTGACTATGAATACGGGCCTAATTTATATTAGTTTATATTAGTAGATGTATGATTATATATGATCATATAAGAAATGGAAAATATAATCTTAAACAATATTATATGGCCATATATGAGAGTATATAATTATATATGGCTATGTATGAGCATATATGATTATATACTCGGGAAAAAAATACCCGGGAAAAAAAGATTATATATAATTATATATAAATATATATGATTATATATAATGCAATTACATATGAATTTTGTCTCTATATGATCATATATAATTATATGTAATCATATATGAACATATATAATGAGATTATATATATGTAAATAGATATAATCATATATGACCATATATAGTCAATATATATTGAAAAAGAACTGTTAACGTCGATAATAAAGCATTGATAAATTAAGATTTATATTTTTTCAAAAGCTATAGAATCAAAAGTAAAATGATTTATTCCATATATTATAACTTTGGCACTGCTTGACGTGAGACATTTTTATACCACTGTCTGTCAAATAAATACGAGAAACGAATCCTATCGAATGCCATCTATTGGATAATCCGAATTTAAAGTTTATATATGATTAAATATAATCATATATAATTTACATGGATAAATGCTTCTTATATATAATTTATATATAAATTATATGAACTTATATATAATATGTCAAAATGTATATAAAACATTTATATATATTTAAATATATTTTAATCGCCTGTATAATTATACATATATAATCATATATAATCATATAGGGTTGTATATACTTCTATATGAATCTTATATGTATCCATACATGAATGCATATATGATCTATTGTTCATATCTAGTTATATTTGGAATTATATATGCCCATATATAATGATATATGGACCCATATATAATTTTATATAAAACACCAAATTTCATATATAATCACATATAATCATATATATTTATATATAATTATATATGATCATATAAGAAATGGAAATATAATCTTGAACAATATTATATGGCTATATATGAAAATATATGATTATGTATTCCATAAAATCTCTGTAAGTATAATCTTATATAGCCATATAGGGGGAAGTGTGGATCATTGATACAGCGGGAACATTGATACAGTCATCATATCTCTGCATGAGAAACATATAAGAAGGTCACATATCCATGCGTATATGGCGTTATGATACACGAATAACCTAACCAAATTTCGTACCCGAGCAGTAGCCACTTGATGAATGACAGGTATAAACGTGTTTTGCGTACTCTCAGGTAAATATTTTCAAAAGTCTTTGAAGCGTGATTTTTCACATTAATCTGATTAATACTAAATAAATATTTCGTCAAAAGTAAGAAACAGTATATCTCTTACTAATTTGTCGAAAATATTGACATGACTTTGTATTATTTTCGGCTGAGAATATATTTTATTATGTACTAGCTGGTTACCCGGGCTTCGCCCGGGAGTCGTTTTTCTTCAAACGACTTTATTTGTGTTTCAATATCCATAATCGAAAAAAATTCCTTTATCAGTTCGGATACCGATTCCCAAAAAGATCGGTAACGAAAAACTATACAGTTTATAGCACTCCCCGGGAAATTCTACCCCTGTTTTATATACAATTCTTTAAGATTCGGTCAATTATTTCCCGAAAAATTGAAAAAATTTCGGATACCGGTTTCCCAAAAAATCGGTAATGAAAAATTATACACTTTATGGCACTCCCCGGGAAATTCTACCCCTGTTTTATATACAATTCTTTAAGATTCGGTCAATTATTTCCCGAAAAATTGGAAAAATTTCGGATACCGGTTCCCAAAAAGATCGGTAGCGAAAAACTATACACTCTATAACACTCCCCGGAAAATTCTACCCCTATTTTATATACTTTTGGTAAAAATTCGGTCGAATAGTTTAAGAGTGTATAAAGAACATACATACATACATACAGACATTCTATTTTATATATATAGATGACGCTGTGGGGCAGATTCGTACACTGACTCGTGGAGCACTTTGATACATATTAATATGTATCTATGTAGTTTATAGTATTAAGTAAGATATTTTTATTTTATTTTAGACAAAAATGGTAAGAATGTACCAAAAAAAGACCGATAGGGTCTATATTGATGAAGATGCCGTAAAATTGTTAATTCCGTATAAATAAATATCTCTATATCTCTATATACAATAAACATAGCTTGTTTTAATAATAATCCAATTTATTTCTGAATAATATTAATATAGATCACTGAGAATCAGTGCCCCATGCCCGTATCATTGTACCCCGCATATGAGGCACATTGATACGAATTTCATTTTTTACAAAAAATGTTATAACATTTCTTATTATTAACCTACAGCAAAAAGGCAATCAAAACACGTAAGTAGAAGGACAAGCCTTTAAATTTAACCTATTACATTTATCTTAATATATCTGCAAAGTTATTTATTTAACTCTTGAAAAAAATCGTATCAATGATCCCCATTTCCCCCTATGGTCTTATATGCTTGTATATTATCATGTCTGATCATGTAAAAGTATATTTATAAGGTTAAAGATCATCATATATGAACATATACTCGGATCTATCCATAAGTTTGTATAACTGTTATAAATATTCTTCTAGTATATTATTTTACTTGACAATCAAATTAATATGAGATATTATTTCTAGTTTCAATTTACACAATTGCGTTTTAAGTCCGACAAAGTCCATATTGGCACGCAGTTTAACCCTTAAATGCCACCCGGGGTCCAGCGGACCCCAGACCCTTTAGAATGATATATTTTCAAATGTTCCCGCCAAATATGGAGCTCATATTTATTTATTTATAATTTTTAATTTTTTTGATTTTGGAGCCAACATTTTAACTGTTGGCGATCTTAATTTTTTATACTATGTTGAAATTGAAATTTTAACAATATAAGCATTTTATTCTCTTTTCTAAGCCTTGAACAACATTGAAAATAATTTTCATAACTAAATATCAAAAAATCAATAAGTAAGAAGACATTTTTCATGCTGGGGTCTTTTAGACCCCATGTGTCATTTACGAGATTCTTGAGAGGTGTGGCATTTAAGGGTTAAAAAACTGAAAAATGTATTTAATAATAATTGATATTGTGAAATATTATTAAGCACCAAGATCTGCTTTGACAAAAAACGGCACTTCTCATTGCTCGTGTTATTTTAAATTTTCCCTTTTTTTCTAATTTTGCATAAGACATTTAATCTTTTTTAATTGACATTAATTTTTATTAAATATTTTCGTAAACAGTGACATTTTACCTGTAATAATTCGTGAAAAAAACTGTCATATAATATATATAGTTTTTATAAATAAATATATTAATCGTATTATTTTGCAAACATATCTTATAATTTTAACTGAAAATAATATAATCATATATGAGCTTATATAGTCGTATAAGATTATATATGATCAGATCAGATATTGCATCTCAAAGTATCTGATAGATGGCATTCGATGGAATCTGTTTCTTGTATTTAAAATTTGACGAATAGTGTTATAAGAACGGTATCAAAAGACACGACACTGTCTCGCGCTATGAAGCGGCACAATTTTTGTATCAGTTGTATCGTGGAGTCTACTTTTATAATAAAGTGGCACACTTAAAAAATAACATTTGAAAATATATAACAATTTTCTGAAACTTACTTAAATATATATGTCCTTATATATAATCTTATATAATCATATATGACCATATAATCTCTCATCAGGCCAAAATTCATATATGAGCATATAAGATCGCTTCTTATATGAGCATATAAAACATTATAAGAGATATTTTTTATATGTCCTTATATCTATACTATTATATAAAATTCTTACGGGTGGTGTGTGTTTGAACGTTATTAACTTGAAAACTATTGGACCGAATTTTTACCACAAGTATATGAAATAGGGGTAGAATTTTCCGGGGAGTGCTATAGAGTTGTAACGATGCACCCCCAAATCTGCATCGTTCCGGCCTAACACCTTGCCGATGCCGCCCGGCCGACCATCCGCCGGGCGAGGAACGGACACGGTGTGCCCACCGTATTTTAAACGCTTAGCATGTAATATTAGGAAGTCCGCGAACGGACTTGCCGCGGCAACCGCCTCGACGCGCCGAGCGGTGCCGACCGCGACCGAAGACCGCCAAACGCGATCGCGGCGTCGGGACGCCGTATTTTCCGACCGTTCCGCCGCACCATCCCGGCGCTCGCGATCGCCGTCGCTACCCCCGCCACTGCATAACACCACCGCGACGGGTATAAAAGACGAGCGTTTTTAACGCTAAATGCGATTTCCTGATCAACGTTCCGACCGACCGCACCGATCCTGAATTCCCGCATCTCTCTAGCAAGTCAGAACGAGGGTAGAGCGCCTCCGGCATTCTCTGTCTTCGCCGAGTGATTCTCGATAGACGACCAGCTTTCTTCCACAACGCGCCCGCTAGTCAAAACGAAGGTAGAGCGCCTCCGGCACTCTCTGTCTTCGCCGAGCGATTCTCGATAGACGACCAGCTTTCTTACATCACGCACCCGCTAGTCAGAACGAAGGTAGAGAGCCTCTGGCATACTCTATCTTCACCGAGCGCTTCTCGATACGCGACCGGCTTCCTTGCACACGGAGTTATCCGAACGGGGGCAGAGCGCTTCTCTGCCTCCACCGAGCGCTTCTCACGGGATACCGCCCCGTCTCTAGACGCTTGTAGCCTGCCTCGGGAGTAGAGCCCCGTACTCTGCCTCCACCGAGTGCTTCTCGGTGGTCGGACTCGCGCCAGAATTATCCCGCCGCCTAACGCGCCGAATTACAGCGATCTCGTCGCCGTATACGCGCCCGTGCGCACCGCGCTTTACCCCGCGCCGCCCGCGACAAGCCGATCGCCCGTCACGATCGCAACACACGTGCATCCTCGCGCGCACCGCGTGCGCCCTGACTCTGTGTCCTGCGCTCATCGCACCGTTGTGCATACCGCGACTGTTAAACGGTATTCTCAACCCGTTGTAAATATCGCGACCGTTCATTATAGAATAAACTCTGTTACGTTATTGCTAACCACGATACACTTCATTTTGCCAAACCTCGCCTCGCGTCCGTTCCTCCGCACCTCCTTCGAACCCAACCCAGCCGCGAGCTAGATCCGCGTTTCAAAGCAAGGTTGTTTTAGAGTGTGTAGTTTTTCGTTACCGATTTTCTGGAAACCGATTTTTTAATTTTTCTAATTCTTATGGGTAAAAAAATTAAAAAAATCAGTTTCCAGAAAATAGATAACAAAAAACTATACACTCTATAGCACTCCCCGGAAAATTCTACCCCTATTTTATATGGTTTTAATACAAATTCGGTCCAATAGTTTTTAAGTTAAAAACGTTCCAACATACACCACCCGTAAGAATTAGAAAAATTAAAAAAAAACGTTATTAACTTAAAAACTATTGGACCGAATTTGTATTAGAACCACATAAAATAGGGGTAGAATTTTCCGGCGAGTGCTATAGAGTGTATAGTTTTTTGTTATCGATCTTTTTTGGAACCGGTATCCGAAATTTTTCCAATTTTTCGGGAAATAATTGACCGAATCTTAAAGAATTGTATATAAAACAGGGGTAGAATTTCCCGGGGAGTGCTATAAAGTGTATAATTTTTCGTTACCGATCTTTTTGGAAACCAATATTAGGAATTTTTCCAATTTTTCGGGAATTAATTGATCAAATCTTAAAGAATTATATACAAAGTAGGGGTAAAATTTTCTGGGGATTGTCATAATGTGTATAATTTTTCGTTTTTATTGATCTTTTTGGAAACCGGTTACGAAATTTTTCAAATTTCTTGGGAAATAATTGACCGAATCTCAAAGAATTGTATATGAAGTAGGGCTAGAATTTTCTGGGGATTGCCATGATATAAAGTGTACTATTTTTTGTTACCGATCTTTTTGGAAACTGGTTCCGAATAACCGATATACTTTTGGTAAAAATTTGGTCCACTAACGAATGAGTAGTTCGTGGACAGACGGACAGACAGACAGACAAACAGTCGGGTTTTATATAATAGTATGATTAGAAGTAGATCGATATCTAAAAATTTGCGGAAGTTAGAGCAACCACAAACATTTCTACAAAAAGTACAAATTTTCTTAAAAAAAGAACCGCTTTAACGAACATCGCCAAATTCAATCTCAACTTTATTTACATAATACTCGAAATAAATAGGTGTGTATGTATGTTTGCTTTTATATTTCGAAAAGTATTGGATCGATTTTGAAAAAACTTATACCAATATGTTCCTTGAAATCTTAAGTCTATTTGCGCGTCTTTTTAGTCATATAAGTTCTTATCAGGCCAAAATTCATATATGTGCATATAAGATCGCTTCTAATATGAGCATATAAGACATTATAAGAGATATTTTTTATATGTCCTTATATAATCTTATATAATTATTGAATAAAATTGTTTGTTTCGACCGAACTGGCAGGCTTTATTTAATAAGCACATAAGTGTAATGCCTGCCAGTTCGGTCGAAGCAAACGATTTTATTTATTTATTATTCACTGGCGAAGGAAAAGAATCTTATCTGTTTTTATATAATCATATACGACCATATAAGATCTTATCAGGCCAAAATTCATATATGAGCATATAAGACATTATAAGAGATTTTTTTCCCGGGATGTTTTTTTTTATACGTGGTGGAAATCTTCCGCTACTGGAATCCCCGCAGGGAAAACCGGTCACGAGATCCATTCGGGGAGCGCCGAGGCAACCGATCAGGACCTAAATCCATCGGGGAGCGCCTCGGCAACCAGTCCTGGACCCCGATCGGAGAGCGCCCCACGGGTTTGAACCAGTAGCCCCTCCGAAGAGGGGAAGACGCCCTGCCCCGGGGAAGGGCAGGGGAGTGCCGGGTTCTACGGAGAGCAGGGACTAGTCCCGCCATTTCTCCGTAGCCTACCGGCTAAAACCACCACGAGTGACCCTAACTGTACTATGCTGGAGGGGCCCCGGGAAACGCGCTGATTCTTCCGTGGGCCCCTCCGCACCTTGCCCTAATAGGCGATCTATTCTACTTTGTGACGGATGAGTGCCACCACCCTCATCCGTCACCCCTCCCTTCGGGGTTGCTCGTTTTTTCCGAGTAGCGGACGAGTGTCTCCCCAACCACTTGCCCGCCCCCCGAGAGAGGGGAGGAGGCGGTAATCAGGCGGCAGGGGCAATGTCGCCCCCCCCCTATACGAAGTCCCTTTCCTCCTCCTCTCACCCCCCTTTGGTTCGCGGTCGGAGGGCCGCCGCCCGGGGAGAGCCTTACCCTTCTCCAAGGCCTGCGACCCCCCTCCCGCCCTCGTGAGCCGGGGAGAACGCTTGTGGCAAGACCTCCGTGGAGAATCCCGCCCGAGTCCTCACCGGCCCACCTCCTCTTCCTTTTCCTCCGCCAGCCCACCTGGCACCAAAATCCGACGGCAGGAGGGCGGACCCTTCGGTTCGCCCCCATGCCGTCCCCTCCTCGACCTACACATCCCCCCCCCACGCATAAGAAGGCGATGCCCAAGCACATTAGGAGAGAGGTGACGCCCCCCGTCGGAGGGAACGCCCTCTCCCCCGTGCCCGGTTGTATCTAGTCCCACCCGCCGTCGCTGTCACTCTCACTGGCAGACGACGACGAGGGAGGAGAGGCTTCTCTTCGCCTCACCCTTTCGTCCGCCTCCTTCCGCGACATGACGTTGTCGCAGAAGGAGACGAACTTCTTCCACGCTTCTCTGCCCGCGTCTCCCGGCCTAGCCGCCGCGGCGATGACAGCCGGGAGCGACAGGTCCCGTCCTATTTCTGCCCTGAGGACTCGACGCTCCTCGTCCCACCTCGGACACTCCTCCAAAGTGTGCTGCGCCGAGTCCACCGCCTCAGGGCAGTAGTGGCAGCGTGCGGTGCGCTCCTTCCCGATGCGGTGCAGGTAATCACCAAAACAGCCATGGCCCGTTATCACCTGCACCGCGTGGAAGGCGACATATCTTCTTTTGACGCCCTCCACCCACTCCTCAAGTACTGGCTGGACTGCCTCTATCACCCTCCTCCCGTACCTGTGTGGAACGAGGTACTTCTTCCACTCCTGGAGGAGGGTTTCTTTGGCTCGGAGCCTCAGCGCCCTCTTGGCCCTCGGCAGGTCTATCCCCGGCACCCTCTTCAACTCACTGGCCGCCTCGTACATCTCCGCGCACGACTTGGCCAGGAGCTTTATCGGGGGAATTCCCGCGAGGGTAGTCGCCCCCATGTGGGAGACCGTCCTGTATGCTCTGGCGGCCCTCAGCGCGATTACCCTCTGCGCGGCCGCCATTTTGCCATTAAGGTGGGTGTGTTTCCCCACCTTTCTCCACCATATCGGTGCTGCGTAGAGCAGCACCGAATGAACGGTCGCCACATAGAGGCGACGCACGTGACCGCCAGCCCCGCCTATGTTTGGCAAAAGTCTTGCCAACCAGTTTGCCACCCTCTTGGCCTTTGGGGCGACTTTGGCCACGTGCTTGCCGAAGCTCCGTCTCTCGTCCAGCCATACTCCAAGGTACTTGAAACTCGGAGTGGTCGGGATTTTCGTTCCCTCCACCCGGAGGCTGAGCCCCTCTGGAGGCGGGCCCCACTCACGGCGGCTGTAGAACACAGTCGCCTGTGTTTTCTGTGGGGCCACCTCCAGGCCCAGCCTCCGTATAGAGCGCACTACGCACTCCGCTGCCACATTGGCCAGCCCATAGAGCTCCTGCCAATTCTCCTTGCTGACTCCCAGATACACGTCATCCGCGTAACCTGAGAGCCAACATCCTGCGGGGAGAGGGGTCCTGAAGACCCGGTCGTAGCCGATAATCCACAACAGGGGCCCCAAAACCGACCCCTGCGGGACACCGCACTCGACCAGTCTAAACCTCAGGACCCCGTCCCGGTCCGTGTATATCAGCCCTCTGTCCTTGCAGTAATCTCGGACGATCTCCATAAGGTAATCGGGTACCCCGAACTCCCTTAGGGCCTCCCCGATCACCGGCCAGGGGAGAGAGTTGAACGCGTTGCACACGTAGTACGACACTCCCATCACAACTCTCCCCCCCTCTATCTCGGCCTCCGTCCGGGCGAGGACGCGCTTAATCGCATCGATCGTCGACCTCCCGGCACGGAAGCCGAATTGATCGTCCGAGATCCCTCCCTCTGCCCTGTTGGACAGATGCTGGACGAGGCGCTCGGCAATTATTCGTTCAAATATCTTGCCCACCTCGTCCAGCAAGCACACGGGCCGGTAGGCTGACGGCAAGCCCGGAGGCTTGCCCGCCTTCGGCAGGAGCACAAGGCCGGCCGTTTTCCATCTGGTGGGGAACCGACCGGTCTCCAGATATGCCGTAAACGTCCTTCGCAGTCTGCCGGCCAGTTCCTCCGCGGCCAAGGTCCACGCTCTTCCCGGAATGCCGTCAGGGCCAGGAGCTTTCCCCCTCCTGACCCTTTTGAGAGCCCTCGACAGCTCCTCCTCGCTGACTCCCCACTCCTCTCTCCACTCCGGTATCGCCGTCGGTGGGAATCTGACCTCTCCCCCGTCCTTCTTGGGGAAGAGCTTCTCAACCACCTCGGCGACGAATTGGGGAGCCAGCGTTTCCGTCATTGGGGGCGTCCAGGCCTTAAGCCTGTCTAGCACAAGTTTATACGGACGCCCCCACGGATCCTCCTCTACGCTGTCTAGGAGCTCTCTCCAGGAGCGCTTCTTGGCCGCGAATATAGCCGTGGAGAGAGCCTGGCGGGCGGTACGCCAGGCCTCTCCCGCTTCTTCCTCCTCAGCAGGGTCGCGTCTCCTCGCACGGGCCCTCTGCCACCTCCTCTTGGCGTGGACGGAGGAGCGGCGTAAGTCCGCCAGCTCCTCCGTCCACCAGTACGCACATCTGCGAGGAGGGACCAAACGGACCCGGGGCATCGCCACGTCGCAGGCCTTTGACATAAGCCGCGACAGATCCCCGGCCAGTCCGTCTACGTCCACTTCCTCCCCCTCAGACGGCGCCTCCTCTCCGCCCCATGTCAGGACGTTCAACGCCGCGCGGAAACGGTCGTCGTCCATCTTTTTGAAGGCCCATCTCCGCTTATTGACGGCTACCCGGCGGCGGGCGAGTACCTCCTGGGGGGTGACGCGGACCATCATCGCAATATACTGATGATCGGAGAGCGTCTCCTGGTCCGTCATCACCCTCCATCCGTGTATATCGCAGGCGGCCAGGGGGGTGGCCCAAGTTAGGTCCACCACCGACTGCCCCCGCCGCCGCACACATGTACTCTCTCGGCCCGAGTTGACTAGTGTCAGGCCGAGGCCCGCCGCCCATTCCTCGGTAGCGTCGCACCTCCGATCGTTTCGCGGGGAACCCCAAACGCTTGACTTTGCGTTAAAGTCCCCCGCGATTATCACCCGGCCGGACGAGCACCCGCGGACGCAGTCTTCCACGTCCGTTAGGAATTGCTCGTACTCGGCCAGGCCCCACCTCGGAGGGGCATAGATCCCTATTACGGAGACGGGCCCCCAATTTACGCGCACGTGTCCCACTCCTGCCCCTTTCGGGACGCACGGAAGGGATGTCGGCAGCGTCCTCCATGTTATCGCGACCGAGCCGTCCCTGTCCCCCGCCCAACATGGGTGGTTTCTCGGGATTCTATAAGGCTCGGCCGCGATCCCCAGACCACATCCGCGCTCCGCCATTGTATGGCAGAACAGGTCTTGCGCTGCGCGGGCGTGGTTGAGGTTGGCTTGTAGGACTGGTAGGGCCATCTATATGTACCCTGCCATGGTGTCCTCCGTCTCCTCCCTCTCTTGTAGGTCAGTTATTGCCGACTCCCCTTCCTCATCCTTATTTCGCGGTGCAGCCCCCTCAGGCTCCGCAACAGGTTTGGGGTTCTCCGCCTCCACCTCCATGTCTTCGGTGAAGTTCCCCCCCTCGCTCGTCCCCGCTATTGGCATTGGCTCTGGGACCGCCTCCTCCGCTTCCATGCTCGTCGTGGCGTTCCCCTCCTGTTGGGACGTCTGCTTCCCCCCCTTTGTCCGGAGTGGTCGCGTCCTCTTTTCTTTTGGGATGCAATTTGCAATCCCAGCTACGTATTTCCCTTCATGGGAAACCGTAACCCCCGTCACTACCAAGTTCTCAACCACCCTTGGCTTCGATTTGGACCTACTCTTGGTCTTCGTCGCTGGGGTAGTTGTCGTCGGTGTAGTTGTGGGTCCTTTTTTATTATTCGTGGATCCCTTTCCATTTCCATTCCCTCTTCCACCCCCCTTACACTGTAATCCACCTATCCTATGTTCGTGGGACATGCCCTTACTCGCGCAGACCGCACAGCGCACTGGCGCCTCGCATGTCTTCGCCTCATGCCCCACGTCCCTGCACCGGTAGCAGGCTCCGCTCCTATCTACCTCGCTGCGGCACAACGCCCTTGTATGCCCCATTTCGAGGCATTTAAAGCACTGGAGCGGTCGCTTGTCGAGCAAATCCACTCTTGCGCTTGACCACCCCAGTGCCATTTTCCTCTCCCTCGCCAGGACGTTAGCCGTCGCTAACGGGCACTTGGCTACGACCGTACATAGCCCGTTTCCCATCTTCCTCACCGGGCCAACCGTCACCGCCTCCAAGTGCATCCCTCCCTTTGCCGCGAGGATCCCTTATCTCTCTCCCACGGAGTCCTCGAAGCCGCTAATGCGGATATCCGCCGTCATCGTCGGCCGGCTTACCCGCACTCCTTCCTTATCCGCCAAGACCTGAGACATCCTCTCCGCCAGGGCGTCCGCTTTCTGCGCGTTTCCTTGGTCTGACACTTCCAGGCTCAAGGCACCCGTGGCGGTACGTCTTACACCCAGGGGCTTGGCGATTCCCACCTCCTCCAGTGGTATCTTCTCCCTCACCATGCCCATGTATTCACTATACGTGCCTTCGGGGCATGTGAGGACCACCGCTGCCGTCCTGGGAGCCCTTCTTTCCCGTGTCCTCTTCTCCTTTTGTGGGGGGGAAGACTGGGGGTTCCCTTTCTTCCCTTGCTCCTGTTTGGGCTTCCCCTTCGCCTTCGCGTCTCCTTCCTCCTTTTTCTTCCTTCCCCTCTTTACTGCCTCGGCCCATGTCCCTTCCGCGGGCCTGTCCTCGGCAGTCTTTTCCTCTCCCCCCATTACGTGGGACCGCGACTTGTTTACGACCCCTGTGGGAACCGGGGTAGGGATTGTTTTTCTCCCTTGTACCTGCGGCTGTTTGACCACGGCCGATGTGGGAACGGGAGCGATCCTCTGTCTAGCTGCTCGCGGCTGCGTTTTAATCTCAGCCGCCTTGGGAGTGGGCACCGCCGCATTGGATTTTGCTGCCGGGCCCTTACCTTTTCCCTTCCTCTTTTCCATTCCAGCATTGTTAGCCGGTTTTACGGGCGTATCTGCTGGCCCTTCTCTTGACTGCGAGAGAGAGATAAGAGGAGTGAGCATTTCCCTCATCTCCCTCATCCCCTTCTTAAAGGCCTCTCTCATCTCCTCCTTGAAGGCCTCGCAGCCGCCATCTTCCTTTTTATTCTGTTCTATCCTGTCTTGTCCTGTCCTGTCTTGTTCCGTGCCCCTGGCGGGGACCTCCGGGTCCAGAACCTTTCTCCTGCCCAACAGCATCGGTCTCGTCGCTGCCGGCATTCCCTCCTTCACGACCTCAGCCAGGACTCTATCTCTTGAGCTTCCTTCCACTTCCGCCTCTACGACACCCGTAGGAGGAGGTTCCATCTCCATTTCTACGTCATCCTCTGGCGGATCTATCCCTCTACCGAGAATATCTTCGTCCGACGAAGAGGAAGTTGCAAAGGGATCCCTTTTCTTTCTCCTCTTTATCGCTGCTCCTCTCGGTCTCTCGCGCAATTCGCGTGTTCCCTCTCCTCTCTCCATTTGAGCCCTTAGCCTTTCCATTTCGCCCCTCAACATGTCTACTTCCTTCTGCTGCTGGACTTTGTTTTCCTGGAGGGCTATGATCTCCTTTTCTTGTTGCGTGAGCTTGTTACGCATCTCCTCCATCTCATCCTCCCTCTGTGGGCCTTGCTCAGGGTCCATTCTCTGTGCCAACAGCGTAACCGCGGCCTTAATTTGCGCCGCTGACTTAATCAGACGGCTCCTGATCGGTCCTTTCAAAGCGGAAGATTTCTCCGTTGCCTTGTCCATCCCGTTTACCGCCTCAATTATTACGACTGGTAGGGTGTTTGTCGGAGTGTATTGGAACTCCCTCATTGCCTCTCTCTCATCCTCCCTTCTCTTCCTGGAAAGATTTGCTGCCACGCTGTCGTCCCACAGTTCTTTCAGGCTCTGGATATGGGCTAGTATATCTTTTTGCGCCTCTCGCATTAGTTTGATATAGTGAACCCCAGTCGTTGCCTCGCGGCCTCTCCCTCCTTCCTTCTTTACCTCCTTCAGTGTGGGACAATGTCTAGTCCCCATTGCTGCAACCATGGCCTCTCTGGTCTCCCTGACAACGACTCTTGCATCGGCTGCCTGTTCCTTGGAGAGCCTTATCTTGTTCTCCCCATCGTCGCTCACAACCACGACGTTGTCTTCCTCCTCGCCCGTTATCGAATGAGCGCTACTAAACTCCTCATCCGACTCCGAGCCCCCTTCCGAGCTGTCCCTCCTCCTTCTCGATCTCGATCTCGATCTCTTTTTTTTTTTTTTTTTTTACTTGGGGAAATCTTCTGCTGGGTTCCCGAACCTGACCGATACAGGTCCGGTATGTGGCCCAGCAGCCCCCTCTGTGTCGGAGGGGGAAGACCCCCTCACCCTCCGGGAGGAGGGGTGAGGGGAGTGTGGGATTCTTACCCACTAAAACCCCAAGGGTGACCGTCCTTGCGTCTGTTAGGGAACGTCCGGGAACTGATTATTATTGCGTCCGGACGTCCCCCGACGCCGAGCCTTGAAGAGGCTAACTCCTCTGAATTGCGGACAATTCTGTGGCTCTAGAAGAGCTTTAAAAGTATCTATATGGCGGCGGGGTGTGGCCACCACCCACCCCGCCGCACCTCCCGTTTTTGATGGGAGGTTGGTTCGATGCCCGTTACTCCCGCCGGTGCATCGAACCTCCCTTCCTCTCGGCGACCGCCCACGTCGGTGGGGGCGCCGAGAGGTTCAGCACCTACTCTTGTTGCGTTTAGCAACGTCTTATCCGCCGTTGGAATGACAGATGGGGCGAGTGGACCTATGAACTTCAGTTCACTCGTCCGAAGAATCTTGTTGGGAGAGGTCCGGCGGGGAGGGAAGTTCTGTCTCCCCCCGCCGGATCCTCTCCGCCTCCTCTTTGGCGGACATTACCTGGCCACAGTATGCCAGGAATGCCCGCCACCTCGTTTCGTTCCCGACCATCGCCGCCACGATGGTCGGGAGGGAAAGGTCTCCGCCGACCTCCCCCATAAGGACACGGCGCTGCACAGCCCACGCCGGGCAATATTCCAGCGTGTGCTGCGCCGTGTCCCTCTCCTCGTCGCAGTGATGACAGCAGGTTGTGACCTCCTTGCCAATGCGGTGCGGGTACTTTCCGAAGCATCCGTGCCCGGTCAGCACCTGCTCCGCGTGATACGATATCCCGTGCCTCCGACTGTCCAGCCAGTCCGCTAGACAGGGCCGGATGGCGTCGACGGTCCTCTGGCCGAACTCCGCGTTAACGAGGGAGTCCTGCCAGCGTCTAATCATGACCGTCCTCTCCTGGAGCCTTATTTGCTGACGGGCCCTGGGCGGGATTGGGCCCCCCCTGTCTTGCAGCACCCTGACACGCCTGTACACTTCAGCGTGCTGTCTGGCCGCAAGAACTAATGGGGGGAGACCCGCCAGGACCGTCGCCGCCGCATGAGAAACCGTGCGATACGCGCGTGACACCCTGAGTGCGATCACCCGTTGCACTCTGTTGAGCCGCGCCTGAATTTGGCGCGACTTTTCAACGGCCGGCGCCCAGACCGGGGCGCCGTAGAGTGCCACGGCGTGCACGGTTCCCGCGTATAACCGGCGAGCACGGCCGCTCGCCCCTCCCAGGTTGGGCATGAGCCTCGCTAGGCCGTTTGCCACAGCCAACGCTCTGGGAGTAAGGCGAGCAAAGTGCTCGCCGAAGCTCCAGGTGCCATCCAGCCAAAGACCCAGGACTTTCATCTGGGCCTCCACGGAGACACGGGCACCCTCCACCATGATATGGGTCACAGGTGGCTCCCCCATTGACTTGTCATGGAAGAACACCACCTGCGTCTTCTGGGGGGCCACCTTTAGGCCCACCCTCCTCATTGCGGTCACAACCTGACTCACTGCGACGTTGGCCTTATTTATGGCCTCCTCCCATGTTTCGCCCTCGACTCCCAGGAAGGTATCGTCTGCGAAGCAGTTCAACCAGCATCCTGGGAGGAGGACGGTCCGGAGAATGGAGTCGAACCCCAGGTTCCACAGGAGCGGCCCGAGCACCGACCCCTGCGGAACCCCCCGCACGACCAGTCTAACTCTGACGTTGCCGTCTCAGTCCGTATAGACCAATTTCCTGTCCCGGAAGTAGTCATATATAATGGCTATTAAATACGGCGGCACCCCGTGGTAGATGAGCGCCGCTCGTATCACCGGCCACGGCAGGGTGTTGAATGCGTTCGCGACGTCAAAACTGACGCCTAACAACACCCCGCCGGCCTCCGCCGCGGCTCTCGAGAGGGCCTCGATGCGTTTGATCGCATCGATCGTCGATCTGCCCTCTCGAAAGCCGTACTGGTCCTTAGAAATGTCGGGACCAGTCCGGGACAGGTGCTGGACGATTCGGTCGGCAATTATTCGCTCGAACAATTTGCCGACCTCGTCCAGCAAACAAATCGGTCTATACGCGGACGGCTGGTCCGCGGGCTTCCCCGGTTTGGGGAGGAGGACCAATTTGGCCACCTTCCAGGCTTGGGGGAACCGGCCTTCTTTGAGACACTTAGTGAACAAATCTCTTAAGTGCTCGGCCAGCTCCCCCGTGGCCAAGGTCCATGCCTTTCCCGGAACTCCATCGGGACCCGGAGCCTTCCCTTCCTTGAGCCTTTTAGCGGCTTTCTGCAGCTCCTCCATGGTCACCCCGAGCTCCTCGTCCCACTCCACGTCTGGTGAGGCGGGACTGCCGTTCACCCTCTCCTCCGGATCGTCCGGGAAGAGGGTGTCGACTACCTCCTCTAGGAACTCGGGGGTCATGGATTCCGTTGTCGGGGGCGCCCAGGTCCTCAACTTATTGAGGACCATTTTATACGGGCGCCCCCACGGATCGTTCTCCAGGTCCCGCAGGAGCTCCTGCCACGACCGGTCCTTGGCCTTCTTTATCGCCAGGGAGTAGGCCCGTTTGGCGGAACGGTACTCTACTCCCGCTCTTTCCCATCGTCTCGGGTGGCGGTCCTGGTTATACCTGGCCCTAAGCCACTCTCGACGCGCGCGGACGGAGGAGCGCCTTAGTGCGGCTATCTCCTCCGTCCACCAATACGCCGCTCGACGCGGGAGGGGGCGGGATCGGGGCATGCTGGCGTCACAAGCATCCGCCATGATTTCCCCGATCCTGTTTGCAATCTCCTCCACGTCGTCCGAACGATCCAATATGTCGTCCACCCACATGGACGTGTGGATGGAGGCTTTAAGCATGTCTCCATCCACTTTACGGATCGCCCATCTAGGGAAGCGTTCCTTCACTTCCCTGCGGCGTGCCTGGACCGTTGGGAGGGTGACCGGGAGACTCATCTCTATAAAGAGATGATCGGATAGCGTCTCTATCTCCTCGGCCACCCTCCATCCTCTTACTTTGCGGGCAACGGAAGGGCTGGCCCAGGTCTAATCGACCACTGACCCCCCCCCCCCGATGCCTAACGCAGGTCTGCGCAGTCCCTGTGTTGAGGACCGTTAGCCCAAGGCCCGCCGCCCAATACTCTAGGATCCTGCCCCTGCCATCCGTGACCGGGGAGCCCCACAATGCTGATTTTGCATTGAAATCCCCGGCCACTATAACTTGGCTCTGGGGCAGGAACCTCGCCAGACAGACTCTAAGGTCTTCTAGCACCCTCTCGTATGAGGCTATGTCCACGTTCGGAGAGATGTACACTCCCGCGACGTACACGCGATCCCATTGCACGATCACGAACCCGTTCCCCGCCTCAACGCGGGTGCAGGGAACAGGCTCGCTCGTAAGCCTCCACGTGATTGCCACCTTGCCGCACCGGGAGCCCGCCCACAAAGAGTGGTTCGGCGGCACCCAGTACGGCTCGGCAGCAATTCCCAAACCACAGCCGCGCTCCGCCATGGTCTGCAAGAACACGTTTTGCGAAGCGCGGCAGTGGTTTAGGTTCGCTTGTAGGAGTTTCTGGAGGGGGGCATTAATAATAGCCCTCACCGAAGGCCTCCCCCTCCTCTCCTTTTTCGTGGCCCTTTTCGTTGGGCTCAGCAGGAATTTTCTGGATTAATTCCTGTATGATCTCTCGCCCGATTTCGTCGGGTTGCGTGGCCGGTTCCGGTGTCGTCAATGGGGCTGATTGATCCTCCACCGTTGGGTCCACGTCCATCTCCTCCTCGACGGCCTGCCCTGTTGTAGGCGTCGGGGTTTCATTAGGGGGGGGTATTTGCGACTGTTGCGCGTCCGCTCGCCCCCTGCTCTTCCTTCTTCTCTGTGCGAGTGGTCTATTCTCGTCAGCACATTCCGCGGCGCTATCTGCCGCCCTCTTAGTGGGTTGCCTAACGGTCATCCTGAGATTCGTCTTCTCTACACTGGTGATCGCTGGCAACTGTCGGTCCTTTTTGGTTTCCGGAAGGACATCGACCTCCATACGCTCGATACCTTTAGCCCGGGGGGGCACAGGTTTTCCCGCACCAGCCGCCATTCTAGACTTGGTCTTTTTTCTGGCGGCGGTGCAGGCCTTTCCTCCGGCCCGGTGCCCAGCAGGTTTGCCTGAGTCGGCGCAAACCGGGCATCGGGGAACCGCTTGACATCCTCGGGCCAGATGTCCTTGTTGCCCACAGCGGTAACACTGTGAGCTGCGGTCTACAGGGCTATTGCATTGGGCCCTAACATGGCCACCCTCTGGCATCTGAAGCACTGGAGGGGGCGAGATTCAAGGGCCTGTACCCTAGCGGTAAACCATCCAATCAGCATTTTTCCTCCTTTGCTGTGGATGGCGTTGAGTGCCGCTAATGGACACCTCACCCAGGCCGTGTTCAGGCTATTGGTGCCACGATGAAACGTGCCTACCTGGACTTGGCCTGCCGCGCAGCCACCTGTCTGTGCCACTGCAAGCGCAAGTTCCTCCGTAGTAATGGAGTCCTCCATATCAAGCACCCTGAATTCCCCAGTTTTCATTGGGCGGGTTACTTTAACGTCCGGGCGTCCTTCAAATAACTTAGTCAGATGTCTGGCCAATGTATCGGCTTTTTCCGCACTTTCTTTGCCGGGTACCTCTATAATTAGGGCTCCGGTTTGGGCTCATTTTGGTTTTAGGCCGTTGTTGAGTCCCAATTCAGCCAGATTAATTTTGTTGCGAGCCTCCCTCATTAGTTTCTCGTAGCCTCCGTTGAGGCTTGTGAGGGTCACAGCTGCGCAGCGTGGCAACTTCTTCCTATTCTTGCCAGTTTTGGCAGGACCGGCAGGTTGTTTGACCGGTTTAGCCTTGTTAGCCGGTGCATTGGCGCCGGCCTGTGGCTTGTTCTTAGCGGGTGGATTGCCCCCTCCGCTTATTTTCCGGCCTGTCTCCTTCTGTCCAACTCCTTTCCCTCCCTTCTTCGTCACTGTTGTCCAGTTCGGTTGAACTGGGTTTCCAGCTGGACCTTTCGAAGGGGTAGGCGTGTCGGTATTGATATTAGCCTTACCGGCTGTTTTCTTGACACCCTGTCCTTGGGATTTGGCGCTCGTTGTACCGGGCCTTTTGTTTACTACTGGGTTTTTGGCCTTTTCAGCATAGGTCGGCTTCACCTTACCCGCTGCTGCGGGGCCTTTGTTACTCTTTGGTGTTGCTCCTTTCTTGGATACAGGAGGAACACTGCCCACGGCAGGGGGCAAGGTCGCCCCAACCGGTGTTGGCCCTCCCTGCGGGTTGACGCCAAATTTGGCTGCTAACGTAGCCGCCAGATTAGCGAACATTTCTTCCATTCTGCTCGTCAGCCTGTCCTCCAGTTGCCTCACGGGTGTCTCCCGTGTGTTCTGGTTGCTGGAGCGTTTGGGGGCAGTAGCCGCCTCGATTAGCGTTGACCTGCCGCCCAGAGCGGGCCTGCGCACCGCCGGCATCCCCTCCTGTTCCACCTCTGCAAGGATTCGGAGCCGGTTTTTCTCAGCCTCTTCTCTCCGCCTCATCCCTGTCCATCCCTATATTTTCCAACATGTCCCTTTCCTCATCGGATGACTCGGTCTCAGGGATCACGTTGGTCCTTTTCCTCTTACCCAGATCAGATGAGTCCGAGGGATGAGATTCCCACTCTGTCTGCTTTCCCTTTCTGATCCTGGACATCAGTCGCCCCACTTGCTCTTTGAGCTTGCTGTTGTCCTCGCGGAGGGCAGCCAGCTGTACGCGGAGATCCTCCATCTCCATGTCTTTTTCCAGCTGGCTTTCCCCGCCCATTCTGTTAGCAAGATGCGCTACGGCTGCTGAAATCGTAGCCGACGACTCGTTCAACATTTTTTGGTCTGTTCCTCTGATTCTCATAGCCGTGGTACAGACCTTATCTACACCTCGGACTGCCTCTAGTATAATATTGGGGAGGTCCACGGTGGGAGCCATTTTTAGTTCCTCCCTCATTTCTGCCTCCTTTATCCTTCTTTTCTTAGACAGGTCGGCCGGAATACTGGGATCGTTCAGTCGACGGATCCTCTCATCTTCCTTCTCTTTTTCTTTGGCTTTTCTCGTGACCCAGCCGGCGAGGCTGGCGAGACTGGCCTTATTTCTGGCTTCAGATAGAGAGGAATCCGACACGTTTACCACATCCACCTCGTCTCGGTCGTTGGGTTCCTCCTTCGTCACATCATCGTCATAGGGTTCCAGTGGATCCTCTTCTGCCATCTCAATGTCGGGAGTTCCCGTATTCTGTCCAAGAAGAACTTCGTTCGATCTTTCGAGGACCACTCGGGACTCCTTCAAGAGAGCGTCCGCCTCCGCCTTCTTCCTCGCGCTGCTCAAAAGCTCATCGATCTTTGAGCCCCCCGTCGTACTTGCGGGTACAGCGAAGGCTTCATCGCCATCCCCGCTCGCTGTCGAGGCTTTAGATCTGGATCTGGAGGGACTCCTCCGCGGTGGCTTAACCTTGTTAGCCGACCGATCTCTGACGCTCTTAGGTCCTCCTACAGTCTTTTTCACGGTCCTTGTGGACCTGCGAACTTGGGGTTCGGGATTTATATCCCCTCCCCCTTGCTCGCTCCTGCTGTTTGCCGATACCGTCGGCCCTCCCGTTTCCCTCCTACTCTCTCGCTGAGAGTCGGCCGAAGAACCTCGATCCCGACTCTCTGCCTCCGCCCCTCGGGCACTTAAAGGTGTATGCTGCATAAAGTATCTCCTCCCTTACCTCTCACGGCTCCGTCTGTCAGGGCATGCCCTCTCCGACCGGCCATATCGCCGGTCGGGCCCTGAGTTCCCCCGGGGGACAGACTACACCGCTGTCCCGGAATGTACATCGGGACGGGTCCCTGCCCCTTACTCTCCCGCGGGCGCAGCCCATCAAGGAGCTAACGTACCGCGGGCTTTCGGGGGTCCTTCGCCTCCGACAACGAGGGCACCGTGAGGGGCGTTGCCACGACGGGAGGGGACTCCCCCGACGTTCCGGGCGTAGGAGGCTGCAACCCCTCTACCGCCCTTCCCGCCGAGGGAGCCGGCAGTACATCCGGGGTCGCCGGCCGAGGAAAACCCTCCGCACCGACGCCCCTATCGCTCGCTGGCGGACTCAGGGTAGGGGAACATTCCACCATACACCTGCCGCGCGCTAAGCCTGACGGGGGAGCGGATCTAGCCGAGAGTCTCGATCCCGGTCCCCACCCCCGCCCGCCGCCCGCGACAGGCCAGGGCACAGGATGTCCCCAGGTGTCGCAGTCATCCGTCAGCGAGCCTCCGCGCGCGCGCCTCCGGTCTTTACGTCCGGAGGCCAGACCCGCCGACCCCGACCTCGGAATACGTCCGAGCGGCTCGACGGGTCTCTCACCCAGATCGTCCCGGCCCCGACCTCGAAGTACTTTCGAGCGGCCCGAGACGACCCTCCGTGCTGAAGGCACCGTGGGACCACGTCCCTAATGTGCAAGCCTTCAGCACGGGCCTACCCCCCCACCCAGCCCAGCACCACGTACTGAGCCGGATGAGAGGCGGTTTCCCCCCCTCCTAGGAGGAAGGAAACTTCGCAGTCCCAAGGAAGGGCACTGCCAAGGGAACGGGCTTGGAAAAATTAGCGGGGAAAGAAGACCCTGTTGAGCTTGACTCTAGTCTGGCACTGTAAGGAGACATGAGAGGTGTAGCATAAGTGGGAGATGGCAACATCGCCGGTGAAATACCACTACTTTCATCGTTTCCTTACTTACTCAGTTAGGCGGAGCGCGTGCCCCGAGGGCTTCGTGCCCCGGCGGTCACGGTGTTCTAGAGCCAAGCGTGTCAGAGTGGCGTGAGGCCTCGCGGCCGATCGCCGTTAATACTCCCGCGTGATCCGATTCGAGGACACTGCCAGGCGGGAAGTTTGACTGGAAGGAAGGGCAGACCCGCAGCGCACGCGACCTAAGTCACGACGCTTCCGTCCCGAAGGACGGAGCGCGGGCCTTTTGGCCCCCCCACCAAGGGAACCACGGCCGACTCTACCCCCACCCGCAAAGGGACACCCCGAGCCACCCCCCTGCCGGAGCACCGGCGTGCAATGGGTAGATGGCCCAACCCCGGGATGGGGCGACGTAGGACGGGTGCGTCCGCCAGACCCCAGGGCCGCACGAATGCCGGACCGGGCCATTGCCCGAGAGATCCGACACCCGCGGTCAGCCCAGGGGCGAGGCGAGCGACCCCCGCTGCTACCTCACTCCCCAAGGAAACCTGCTCCCTCCCCGAACCTGCCGGAGCACCGACGTGCAATGGCCGAGGAGGACCACCTTTCCCCGTGGTTTTTTATCGAGGTTTTCCTTCCTCTAGGCCGGCGGGAGGAGTAGAAACTCCCCCCTAACGGTCCCAGCCGACCGGGCGTTTGTAGTCGGGGTCGCCTTCCCCTACCGGCGCTTAGGAGCCAGGGAGCAAGTCCCTGGCGGGAGCGCCGGACCCCGTTGTACCCCTCACTTCCAGCGTACTGGAAAGAAGGGTACGGTGTACTCTTAGACCCTGTACCTCCCTACCGGGCCCTCCCGACGGTTAGACCGAAGGTACTGCCCCAGTAGATCACTGGTACAAGGAGCCCTCTCACCACGGCAAGGTGGCACACCACGAGAGAGCGATCTCGATCTCTGTCCCGATCTTGTCCTCTATCGATTGTCCGTATCTAACTCTGAGTCAGACTGTTTGTCCTTGGACTTGTTTCGCTGGCCCTTCCTTCCCTCCATACTCTTGCCTCTCGTACCGGAGTTGTTTTTGGCGAGTAACGAGTCCATGTCGGCTCCCGTTCCGGTCCCAGAGGGGTTCACTCTCCGGGATCTAGGGGTACTTGACCTCGACCCCCGGGATGCTCTCCGAGCATTCCCTACGCTGGCACTCCTTGACTCCCCGATATCCTTCAGGATGACCACGGGAGTACCGTGCTTTTCGTTTATGGCAGCGATAGCCGATTCTCCTGGGTGCTCGCTGTCAACACTCCAGGTAGCCCATCGCTCGTTGACGACAAGGGGGGTGCTGGGACGATACCCCCCCCCCCAAGCCGGCCCTTAGGATCCGAACCCAAGGATTTTTTAACATTCGTTGTCGACATTATACCATATTTTTGAAGGTGGTTTGTCTTCAGGGTATCCTTTCCTTAGGTCGGTTGGCTACTACGCCTGACGAGTCCGACCCACCCGAGCTCCGGCACCCCGGGCTCGCCACACCCGTACCGGAGACGCTCACTCGAGCCAAACTTGACTCGAGGACCGTCCCCGGCCCGTGGGGTCACCGCCGCCCGGCTGACGCCCGCCAAGGAGCCCCGCCCCGCCCCCACGGATAATAAGCGGGAGGGACCGGCCCCCGGCCGGCTTCACCGGCTAGCTGCCGGTGATCTTCGCTCAATATGAACCCGTCGTCCCCGACCTCGAAATAAGTTCGAGCGGCCCGACGGGTTCCCCACTTAGGTCGCCCCGGCCCCGACCTCGGAATATGTCCGGGACGACCCTCCGTGCTAGAGGCACCGTGGGACCACGTCCCTGGTGTGCAAGCCTCCAGCACGGGCCTCTCCTCCGGTTGCCCCGGCACCACGTACCAGGGCAGCCCGAAAGAGGGTTACCCCCTCCAAAGAGAAGGTCTTCCCGCTCCCTCGGCGAGACGGCATCCCTGCCCGCCTCAGGAACGGGGAGTACAACCCTCCCCCAAGCCCCAAACCCCACGGTACACCTCTCCCGCCGAAGCAAGAGAGGGACCTATCCCCAAGAAGATTGACCCGAATCCCCCGACCTGCCGGAGCATCGGCGTGCAATGGTCAGACGATTCGGGCCATCCCCCCATGGTTTTTTTTCTCGAGGTTTTCCTTCCTCTAGGCCGGCGGGGGGAGTAGAAACTCCCCCCTATCGGTCCCGGCCGACAGGGCAATTGAAGTCAGGGCCGCCAAACCCCTACCAGCTGATGGAATCCAGGTGGGAGGGACTTGGATTTACGCCCGAGTTTCCTCGGGCCACCCGCTCCTCCCAGACCCAGACTCCTAAGCAGGGCAGCCGGTCCCCCGGTTTTCTGTCAGGGTTTTCCTTCCCTTAAATCGGTTGGGGGGAGCAAAGGCTCGTCCTCACGGCCCCGACCGGCCGGACAGTTGTTTATAGAGGTAGTCTGCCTCGCGAGTTCCCCGAGGGGAACTCCCCGGTCCACGACAGACCCGTAGGAATGCCGTGGATTACTGTACTGGTGTGCTCAGGTACTCCGGGTGCGCAAAACCCGTGGTGGAGGGCTCCCCCGGGCCCCTAGAGGCTCCGGAAGGACGCCCCCCACCCCCTGGAGGGTCCCGGGATGTTTCATATACAATTTGACATGATTATATATGAGTTCTTATAATTTATAATTTATATAAATTATAAGAAATTATAATTTATAAAGAGCATTTATCCACGTATATCATATGTGATTATATATAACCATACCCGGGAAAAAAAATCTCCCGGGAAAAAAAAAAGATTATATGTAATTATATATAATTATATATAAATATATATAATTATATGTGATTATATATGAAATTTGGTGCTTTATATAAAATTATATATGGGTCCATATATCATTATATATGGGCATATATAATTCCAAATATAACTAGATATGAACAATAGATCATATATGCACTCATGTATGGATACATATAAGATTCATATGGAAGTATATATAACCCTATATGATTATATATGATTATATATAATTATACAGGCGATTAAAATATATTTAAATATATATAAATGTTTGATATACAATCATGATTATATATGAGTTCATATAATTTATATATAAATTATATATAAGAAGCATTTATCCATGTAGATTATATATGATTATATATAATCATATATAAACTTTAAATTCGGATTATCCAATAGATGGCATTCGATAGAATTCGTTTCTCGTATTTAAAATTTGACGAACAGTGGTATAAAAACGGTATCAAGAGACACGGCACTGTCTCGCGTCAAGCAGTGCCAAGTTATAATATATGGAATAAATCATTTCACTTTTGATTCTACAGCTTTTGAAAAAATATACATCTTAATTTATTAATGCTTTATTATCGAAGTTAACAGTTCTTTTTTAATATATTTTTAATATTGACTATATATGGTCATATATAATTATATATATTTACATATATAATATTATATGTGTTCGTATATGATTATATATGATTATATATAATTATATATAATTATATATGATTATATAGAGACAAAATTTATATATAATTGCATTATATATAATCATATATATTTATATATAATTATATATAATCTTTTTTTCCTAGGCTTTTATAATGTCTTATATGATCATATAAGAAGCGATCTTATATGCTCATATATGAATTTTGGCCTGATAAGAATTTATATGGTCATATATAATTATATAAAATTATATAAGGACATATAAAAAATATTTCTTATAATGTCTTGGTAAATGTCAAAATTAAGGGCGACCTCACCGATTTCAATGACCTTGATATATGTTGTCAAGGTCATGACCCCAAGTGACCTTCAGAAGGTTTTAGCCGTCGCTCGTTATTCGTTAAAAAGTTATTAACAAAAAAAGTTTGGAAAATATAGCAGCTATTTTGAGTATTGGAAGGCATTGGAAGGCATTGGAAGGAACTAATATATATGTCGAAATAGTTCACGCATACACTTTCCACGCGAAACGAGGTGCCACATGGGTTCGTGGCGTGCTTTACAAGCTCGTTTAAGTCAGCGCTAACCTATGTAGGTTAGTTGACGCGCTTTAAACACTTAAATACTTTTAAAGTTATTTATGCCTTCCAATACTCAAAATAGCTGCTATATTTTCCAAACTTTTTTTGTTAATAACTTTTTAATGAATAACGAGCGACGGCTAAAACCTTCTGAAGGTCACTCGGGGTCATGACCTTGACAACATATATCAAGGTCATTGAAATCGGTGAGGTCGCCCTTAATCTTGACATTTACCGTTATTTTTTAAGCGTGCCACTTTATTATAAGAGTGGACTCCACGATATAATAACTGATACAAAAATTGTGTCGCTCCGAGACAGCGTCGCGCGAGAATAGCGCGAGACAGTGTCGTGTCTTTTGATGCCGTTCTTATAACACTGTTTGTCAAATTTTAAATACGAGAAACAGATCACATCGAATGCCATCTATCGGATACTTTGAGATGCAATATTCTAATCTGATCATATATAATCTTATATGACTATATAATTTCATATACGATTATATTATTTTCAGTTTAAATTATAAGGTATGTTTGCAAAATAATACGATTCATATATTTGTTTATAAGAACTATAATATATATTATAACAGTTTTTTTCACGAATTATTACGTAATTTCACTGTTTACGAAAATATTTAATAAAAATTAATATGTAAATTAAAAAAATTAAGTATCTTATGCAAAATTAGAAAAAAAGAAAACTTAAAATAACACTTAAAATAAGCAATGAGAAGTGCCGTTTTTAATCGAAGCGAATCTTGATGCTTAATAATATTTCACAATATCAATTATTATTAAATACATGTTTCAGTTTTTTAAATTGGCACTGCGTGCCAATATGGACTTTGTCGGACTTAAAACGTAATTGTGTAAACTGAAACTAGAAATAATATCTCATATTAATTTGATATTGTCAAGTAAAATAATATACTAGAAGAATATTTATAACAGTTATACAAAGGACCACGCACTAATTATATGAAAAAAGTGGCCGCGGTTAAAATCGACCAAAACTATGGAAAAGTGTAGTTTGTGTGATGCCGATCAAAAGTTCAAATGGACACGACCTTCAAAATATGCTAGTTTTTTATACCACCAATATTACCTTTATAAGCTCGTAGCTTAAAAGCTAGCATATTTTGAAGGTCGTGCCCATTTAAACTTTTGATCGGCATCACACAAACTACACTTTTCCATAGTTTACATTCTTCCCATATTTTCGTGTACACGAGCATTCACGGATGTGGTTTTTCTTTCGTGTGCGTTGTCAGCACATCCCTTCCAAATGCTATAAGCATGCTGCTCTGTTTGCCGTTTGGCCACACTGCCCTAACCCCTAACTGTATATGTATATCTGTTTAAGCCCTAATACAGATTTCGCATTTTTCATTCTCACCTAACGAGCGCTAGGGGGCTACATCACACTCGCAATTAAAATCTACATTCAACAGTATATATTGATTTCTCACTTGCCAATTCCAATCTATCTTTTGGTGTATATTATCTTTTTCTGATTTTTCATAACGCAAGAACTTTTTCTGATTTTTCGTTACGTTTATAACAAGTAGAAAAATTCTCGCCAACATTTTTCTCTGCGATTGATAGAAGCTTTTTCTAAAACTTTTTTTCCCGATCAGTCGGTTTCAACTCATCAGTTCAATTCAACCCAGTTCATAATCTCTTCGTTTTTCAATAGCATCTAACTGAGTGTTCCATAATCATATTAATACTTTTGAGTACTATACTATAGCCGGTGAGTTGTAAACTATTGATCTCAATATGGCACATCGAATTCGATGTTTTGTTTGCAATGTGGCATCAGATCGAAGAACAATGCCTCGATTACAAAGTGACGAAAATATTCGAAAATGTGAAATCGCGTTAAGGTTTCGAGAAAATCTCCAGCGACCTCCCGCCATATGCAGAAGATTCAAGGGTATGTATAAGTTGTAATGCGCTCATAACTAATGAAACGCAATTGGAGAATAATCCGGCATACACAAGATTGAATATTATGCGAACGGGGACAAATGGTACATGTATTATTTGCAGAAGAAATGGACAACTACAGTGATTATCAATGAAATGTAGAACAGATATATTCATAAATCGTGGCATCTATGTTCCTGAAAACATTCGATCTTGTCCTGAACATTTGGATAATGAGGGTTGTCCTAAAGATTTACATGCTCATTTCGAATACTTTGATCGGAGTTATATGCTCGCAGGTAGACAACTACATGATTTCTTAGCAATGCTAAGAGAATTTTCGATAGCTAATGAACAACACAACTTTACAAATAACAATTCTTTTTCAGATGAAGAATTTAGGATTATCAGTCCAGTAAATAAGCAACAGTTTGATGAAATCGTAACCTATTGTGATCCCATTCCACAACTTAATGGTCGGAGATACATCAAAGAGAAAGACGTGCTTCTATTTCTATGTAAACTTCGACAAGGATTGCCTGACGATTTTCTTAAACTGTTATTCAAATATAACAGTCGACAAGCTGTGAGTTTGGCTGTAGCTAATGTAAGGCAATCTTTGAAGATTCGGTCAATTATGGAAAAATTGAAAAAATTTCAGAACCGGTTTCCAAAAAATCGGTAACGAAAAATTATACACTTTATGGCAGTCTCCGGATTGCCTAAATTATACCATCCCCGAATCACCCAACGGGTGGACGCTTTTATTCGCGGCGATGAAAAGTATTTTCTTCTTTTTTTCCCTCTCCCCGCACTCCCCGGAAAATTCTACCTCTACTTCATATACAATTCTTTGAGATTCGGTCAATTATTTCCGGAAAAATTCAAAAAGATCGGTAACGAAAAATTATATACTTTATAGCACTCCCCGGAAAATTCTACCCCTACTTTATGTACAATTCTTTGAGATTCGGTCATTCGGAACCGGTTTCCAAAAAGATCGGTAACGAAAAATTATACACTTTATAGCACTCCCCGGGAAATTCTACCCTTACTTCATATATAATTCTTTGAGATTCAATTAATTATTTCCCGAAAAATTGGAAAAATTAGAAAAACCGATTTCCAGAAAATCGGTAACCAAAAACTGTACACATCATGGCACTCCCCTGACCAAATCTTACAGAATTATATATGAAATAGGGGTAGAAAAGACTGAAGAATATAATAAAATTAGAAATAGCCCAATATTTCAAATTTTGCAAAAGTTAGAGCAACCAAGGGCATTTCTAAAAAAATTCAAAAATTTTTTTTAAAAAGAACCCCTTTACCGATTATCGCCAAATGCAATACCAACCTTCCTTGAATGATACTCTATCGATTAAAAAAAAACAGCCCGATATATCAATATTTGCGGAAGTTAGAGCAACCACGAACATCAAATCCGCACATACACACACATACACACACACACACACACACACACACACACACACACACACACACACACACACACACACACACACACACACACACACACATACGGACATTTTTTTAAATGCAATATTTCGACATTTTAGAACATTCTGAACATATTAGCATCAAAAACTCAAAACCAATCTTTTCTTTGGTTTCGTCTACCCCTATTTCATATATAATTCATTTAAATTTGGTTGATTAGACCCAACTTTATACGCAATCAAAGGTTCATATATGAAATTTATGAAAACAAAGCTTCCTCTATGAGGAAGCAAAACCGGTTTCCAGAAAAACGGTAACAAAAAATTATACACATCATGGCACTCCCCGGAAAATTCTACCTCTATTTCATACACTTTTGGTAAAAATTCGGTCCACTAATAAATAAGTAGTTCGCGGTCAGACAGACAGACAGAAGACGGTACTTATATATATAGAACTGAATCCGAACTGGTTTCTAGTGGCAATTAAACCCATCCTCGAAAAATTAATAAAATTTTTGAACTAGTCCAGTCAAATTAGATCAAAATATAGCGAATAGAAAAAATAACCGGAAAAAAGCTATAAATTGGTGGAGACCTTTATCTTGGCATACTATTGAACATACTGAAAGTCCGGACCTCTATCTGCAGGGCTCGATCCGCCATCTTGAAAAAAGGTGCACCAATTCAATTTTTTCCTCATATCTCCGTAATCGTTGATCCTATCGCAATGAAGGTTATTATAAAAAATAAAGCTAATTAAATACTCTATAAAAAAGGTTCAATACATTTTTTTCGTAACTTTAATAGTTTTTCTGTAATACACAGTTGAATATATAGATATTTGTATTTTGTCTCACGCTGTCATAAAAATCAGACTCTCGGTGTAGAATTTGTAAAAAAAAATATAAATAGACAAAAAATATCAAATGTGTGCGTGATATTTCTCGTACATATGAAAATTTGGCAACTCTTACCATTTAAAATTGTTGTACACGATTAGTACTGGGGGTAGCGTCGTCTACAAGATTCTTCTGAGCCGTTTCCTGAGGTTGTGAATCTGCAGGACTATGATCATCATCTCGATCTTCAACATCGATTACGAAGAAATCGTTCTCGTCAAGCTTCCAATGCTTGACAGCTGAAACTTCCAATAATTGTACCTTATTATATGATGCGCTGAAGCCCAAGCTAGATAGTAACGTTACTAGATTTTTAGAGCCAAATTTACGGTATAAAAAAGCAGCAACGCTGATTAAAAGTGGTGACAAGAAAGATCTTGTCCTGGTCGCCAACATAATAGCGTGCGCTATTGAAATGCATTTTTGTTCGAGCTGCTGCAATGGGCATTTTCTTCCTTTAGCTATAACGTTTTCCAGAAAAATATTGAGGGATTTCGGTATGTAGTCTTTTACATCTGTCAAAAAATCATCGCTTGAAGGATATGCAGACGTGTCGTTGATTTGTGAGCGAATATCTTTCCGAATTATGGCTGTACCTGCAGTGACTACTCGAAGGCGTTCTTCCCGTCCATCGACTTTCTTTCGTTCATACCAATAACTCGACAAAATTGTATATCCTTTGTTTTGGAAACATATAGTAGTAATCTTCTAATTTGTCGCTATAACAATTTCGTCATCGTATTTTTCTTTTAGTTTTCTTAAGAACGGAAGAGAAAGTCGATGAACGCCTTCGAGTAGTCACTACAGCTGCAGCCATAATTCGGGAAGATATTCGCTCACAAATCAACGACACGTCTGCATATCCTTCAAGCAATGATTTTTTGACAGATGTATAAAAGACTACATACCAAAATCCCTCAATATTTTTCTGGAAAACGTTATAACTAAAGGAAGAAAATGCCCATCGCAGCAGCTCAAACAAAAATGAATTTCAATAGCACACGCTATTAAGTTGGCGACCAGGCCAAGATCTTTCTTGTCAACACTTTTAATCAGCGTTGCTGCTTTTTTTATACCGGAAATTTGGCTCTAAAAATCTAGTGATGTTACTATCTAGCTTAGGCTTCAGCGCATCATATAATGAGGTACAATTATTGAAAGCTTCAGCTGTCAAGTATTAAAAGCTTGACGAGAACGATTTCTTCGTAATCGATGTTGAAGATCGAGATGATGATCATAGCCCTGCAGATTCACAACCTCAGGAAACGGCTCAGAAGAATCTTGTAGACGACGCTACCCCCAGTACTAGTCGTGTACAACAATTTTAAATGGTAAGAGTTGCCAAATTTTCATATGTACGAGAAATATCACGCATACATTTGATATTTTTTGTCTATTTATATTTTTTCTTACAAATTCTACACTGAGAGTGTGATTTTACGACAGCCTGAGACATAAAATACAAATATCCATTATTCAACTATGTATTACAGAGAAACTATTAAAGTTGCGAAAAAAATGTATTGAGCCTTTTTTATAGATAATTTAATTAGCTTTATTTTTTATAATAACCTTCATTGCGATAGGATCAACGATTACCGAGATATGAGGAAAAAACTGAATTGGAGCACCTTTTTTTCAAGATGGCGGATCGAGCCCCGCAGATAGAGGTCCGGACTTTCAGTATGTTCAATAGTATGCCAAGATAAAGGTCTCCACCAATTTATAGCTTTTTTCCGGTTATTTTTTCTATTTTTGCTAATTTGACTGGACTAAACCGAGAAATTGGAAAAATTTCTGAACCGGTTTCCAAAAAAATCGGTAACGAAAAATTATACACTTTATAGCATTCTCCGAGAAATTCTACCACTACTTCATATACAATTCTTTGAGATTCGGTCAATTAATTCCCGAAAAATTGAAAAAATTTCGGTACGGCTTCCAAAAAGATCGGTAACAAAAAATTATACACTTTATAGCACTCCCCGGAAAATTCTACCCCTGTTTGATCTATAATTCTTTGAGATTCGGTCAATTATTTCTCGAAAAATTAGAAGAATTAGAAAAACCGGCTTCCAGAAAATCGGTAACAAAAAACTATACACATCATGGCACTTCCCGGAAAATTCTACCCCTATTTCATATACTTCTGGTAAAAATTCGGAGCACTAATGAATGAGATTCGGTCAATTATTTCCAGAAAAATTAGAAAAATTAAAAAAACCGGTTTCCAAAAAATCGGTAACGAAAAACTATACACTTTATGGCACTCCCCGGGAAATTCTACCCCTATTTCATATACTTTTGGTAAAAATTCGGTCCACTAACGAATGAGTAGTTCGCGGTCAGACAGACAAACAGACAGAAGACGGTACTTATATATATAGATAGGGGTAGAAAGAACTAAAGAATGTAATAAAATTAGAAAAATTGCTAATAGTAACGGGGTTTCCGATTTCTGTAAAAAAAAAATGTACGTGATTGCTCCAATTCCCGCAATCTTTGAGATATTAAGCTGAATTTTTTTTATGGATAATTTTTTGTTACCGATTTTTTGGAAACCGGTTTGGAAATTATTCAAATTTCGAGAAATAATAAGTATTAATTGACCGATTTTCTTGAAAACAGTGCCACAAGTCTTTTAATTTTTTAAGGATAAGTTTTATTTTTTATTAATGGATCAATTTTCTTGAAACAGTGCCAAAATTTTTCTAATTTTTTGTTGATGATCTTGATAAAACTGGTACCAAAAGATTACTAATTTTATGGGGATGGCTACTATGGGGTTGAAAATTGGAGGTTTCATGGGGTTCTATTGGTGCTCCTAATTAATGGGTGAGTTTGGGGAGAGGGGAATAGATTTTGAGCACGCGCGAAAAATCTAGTTAATAAATATCGCGAACCAATACACATGGAAGGAGCCACAGCTGAATTGGCTCTGAATATACTTGAGAGAGCTCGTGCACCTAACGAGCTTCAGGAATTGGTGGAGACTGAAGGCCTCAAGCGTGGAAATGCTCAATGGACGAGACTCAATGAGAATCAGGTACCAGATTTTCCCATACTTTATTTAGATTATTTAAAAGACTTAACTGTAGGTATATGTATATCAAATTGAATTGGCTCCTTCGTATATCCAGGATAAAGTCACGAGAGATGATACAGAAATATTGGACTTAGAGAGCCACAGGTTTATTCACGTCATCGTAATAGGACAACATACCAATTGTGGATAAGATATCGTAATAATAACCGCCCAATGAAAGAAGATGGTATAATCGATGAGGAACCTATATTGGGTTATTACTGTACTTGTAAGACTGGGGCAAGAATGCTGGGAACCTGTGCACATATTGCAAGCGTGATTAGGTATCTCGGATATGCGCGTCATCAACCAAATATAAAATATCCAAGCAATGCATTATTGCATAACATCATTGATGCTGGTAACAGGGCAAATCAAGGAGTTTGAGACAATAGAAAAACACTATGAGATAAAAAGAAAAAGAAACAAAAAATATAAAATATAAAAAAACAAAAAATATTAAAAAAATTAAAAATTAAAAACGAAAAAACAAGAACAAAAAAGGAGATCAGACACTCACCACCTCTACGCTGGTTGATCTTGGGTAATGCTAAGAGTGGGTATACTATGTGTAATATGTGTATCCTCACCAGAGGTACCTGAGGATGTGGCTGGACGGCGAAAGGAGCTTCAGCGAGCACGTCGCCCGCGTGGCACCAAGAGCCGAGATGGTTGCCAACAACTTGGCGAGGCTCTTGCCAAATATCGGAGGGGCCAGCGGCGGCGTGCGCCGCCTCTACGTGGCGACGGTCCATTCGGTGCTGCTGTACGCAGCACCGGTTTGGTGGGAAAAGGTGGGCAAATTTGCCCGCCTTAGTAAGCGGATGACGGCGGCCCAGAGTATTATTGTAAACAGGGCCGCCAGAGCTTACAGGACCGTCTCCCACGTGGGGGCGACCACCCTCGTAGGGATTCCCCCGGTAAATCTGATCGCCGAGGCGTACGCCAACATGTACGACTCAGTCAAGGCGATCAGAGCCAGGTTGGGGGAAGTTCCGCCGAGGGCGTTAGGAATGCTAAAGCTCCAAATCAAGGAGACCCTCCTCCGGAAATGGGGCGAGTTTTTGGCAGACCCCAGACTAGTTCCGGGGGAGAGAATAAGAACGGCCGTCCAGCCGGTACTTGAGGAGTGGGTGCTTTGGTCATTACCTGCACTGGATCGGTAAGGAGCGCACCACACGCTGCCACCACTGCCCGGAGGAGGCAGACACGGCGCAACACACTCTTGAGCATTGTCCCGCTTGGGAGGAACAGCGCCGTGTCCTCCGGGCAGCAATAGGAGAGGATCTCTCCCTCCCAGCCGTCATAGCTGCGGCGGTCAGGCGAGGGAGAGAAGGAGAAGACTGTTGGAGGGCATTCGTCTCCTTCTGTGGCATTGTTATGTTACAGAAGGAGACGAGTGAAAGGATAAGAAGAGGAGAGGTTCTCCCCTTTTCTAGCGATGAGAGCGGAGAGGGCGATGGGGCGCCAGGACCACCGCGGCCGGCAATGGGGCCGCACATGCAGCCGGTGGTTCTACTGGAACGATGGCGTCCCAGCGCCACGCAAGGCGCGGGTGCAGACAACGGCGACGCGGGTGCGGGGGTGGCTCACACCGACGGGTGAGTCATTCCCTGCGCCCTTCCGGCCTCCCCAGGGAGGGGAAGGTGTCAGTATATAAGGTTAAAGCGCGTGGAGGGGAACGAGGGCCACTGCGAACGCGGCGGTTCCTCCTCCCCCTCCACTCATGCGGAATAGTCCGCACGAAGGAAGGGACGGGGTGCGTCGGGGCCTGCCCTCGCATGCTCTGGCCTCTCGGCCTGCGGGAGGAGAATGGTGGGAGGGGCTACTGTCCCTCCTGAGCCCTGTCCTCCCGCAAATGGCCGGGGCCGGGGACTGCAGGGGTTCGGCCCCGGGGCACGGCCCGTCGGGTCGACCTAGTCGACGCCGCGACGCGGCCCGGGGGGGCTCGGACGGATTTCCCACGGGGTTTCCGTCACAAGCGCTCCCTCGGGTTGCGGGGGGTGATGCTCGGGGCAACCCGGGCGTCGACCCTGCCTACCCTCCACGGGAGGGTACAAGGAGGGGAGGAATCCATCCCCTTGGGGATGATTACTCCTCCCCTCTCTCGCCCGGGGGCGGGCGTGCGGTCGGGGACAGCTGAACGCCCGTGCGAAAGCAACTCCGGAGGGGGGGTGGCGGATGGGGGTGGTGTCCCCCCATCCGCCACAAGTTAGGGATTTGACCAACAGGTCAGGCACCAGGAGGCCCATGGACGTTATGCATTCTGCGATTCCCGGGGCCTCCTCACATAAGTGCCAAGAGGGACACCCGGGGGGTTTTAGCCGGTAGGAGTCCGGCATAACCGCCCGCCCCACCCCGGGGGCGCGGGTATTCGATGCAGGATTTCCCCCCTGTTACAAAAAAATGTATAATATGTGTACGTTTTATACCACCAATATTACCTTTATAGGCTCATAGCTTAAAAACTAGCATATTTTGAGGGTTGTGCCCATTTGAACTTTTGATCGGCATCACACTGTTGTAATACGGAAGTCGAGTTGGCCTAGTTGCGACACCGAGCTGCCAGCGCGAGTTCCGGATATTGCCAAATACACCTGAGGTGGCATTCCGGGCGTCACCAGGTCACCAGGCTCCGGCTTTTGTCGTGCCGCGCCGTGATATTGGTCTCAGGGCCGGCACCGGGTTCGTTGGATCCGCGGGAGAATGAAAGAACACTCACAGATTTGATTGGTTGTAGCGTGGAGTATAATTAAAAAGGCTTATTTACAATTACACTTGTTCACTTATTCTAACACCCTGACTTGCGGGCTTAAGATTAATTCACGGACTAACGGTACGTGGTCTCGCGATACGCGCTCGATTATTAGACTGCCCCCGACCGAAAGAGACGCACGATCGGACACCTCGGCCGACACTCAGAGCGAGAACCCCGGGAGAGGAGAATTCTCCCTGACCTCTTACGACAGCGACGTATTCGATCCGACCGAAGAGGATTATACCCCCCAGGCCAACAAAATGAGCCAGCAACGAGCTGCCCCGGCCATTGCACCACGCGAAAATATAACACCCGCGCAGATCGACGCGGAAATAAAGAGACTCAGACCCTCGGAAAACAGGCGACCGTCCGAAATGGACCAAAGCCGAGCCCCAGGGTCGGCACGAGCAGGCCCAGGAGCGCGGGACTCCGTGCTCAACGACGTCTTGAACATGATGCGCGACATGCAGGACCGCATGAACCGTGCGGAGGCCACAGAAAGAGGCCATGGAGGAAAGCCAAGGGCACTCGCAAGAGCAGCAGAAGGCCATTCTCGACAGCATCAAGGTGCAGGCCCTCCACAATTACCAGATCGGACTGCACGACGATATATAGATGCTGGTCCGAGCACAACGGTATCAGAGCCTACAAGAGGCAATAACCGGCGCCAGCGCCGAGGAAAAGGTTAGAGGTCCCTCCCCGCGGAACGGACAACCAGAAACCGAAACAAATTTAATCAGGAAAACGCGCGAAATGCGGGAAACGCGACCGTGCGATGCCACAAATGTGGAAAGACCGGCCATTACGGGCGAGATTGCCGTACGAGCCGGCAAGCAAACAAATTCTCGCTGCCGAGAGCAGACAAGTCCGGCGGCATAAACACAATAGAGTGCACCTACTGCAAGAAAGCAGGGCACAAACGGGACGAGTGTTGGTCGTTGAACGGGCGACCAAAAACAGAGCGACCGCGCCAACCGAAAAGGGACGCCACGAAACAGGCGCCCGTAAGCACGGTGAGAAAAAATAAGTCGCGAGAAACGAGCGACGAAACGTCCTCCAGCAGTAGCAGCGAAGAGGAAGAGAGGCCCAGGAAGAATAAGGCACGCGCCGCCGTGGAGTATCGAGTGACGCAGATAACGGGGAAGCATAAAATAGGCCCGTTGGACATGATAACTCTGCCCATCCAAGAGGCGGAAAAAGGAAAAATGGATCTACTACTAGATTCAGGAGCGACTTTGACCCTAATTAAAGTGGGAAACCTAAAAGGAAAAACGATGGTGCGTGAGGAAAAATTAGCGCTGATCGGCGTAACCGGACACCAGATCCACACGATCGGAAAAATAAAGGCGACAGTGGATCTCGGGAGCAAAAAGATACGCCACACTATGTATGTGGTGAAGGACGATTTCCCGATCGAATATGAAGGGATACTTGGAAACGACTTCCTGACAAAACATAAGGCCGAGATTTCCAACGCATCAAAACAACTGAAAATAGGTAAAGCCACATTTAAACTCCGTCCGTATCGGAAAGTAACCCTACCACCTCGCAGCGAAACCATCGTAGAAGCAGTCACAGACCACAACCGAGTAGGTATTATGCAAAGCGGCGAACCTGCCCCAGGAGTTTTCATAGGACATTGCCTGGTAAAACCCGTTGAATTTAATGCCCAATAAGCATACAAAACGTGACGGACAAGCCGGTCGAGATACTCACACCACACGTAACGTTAGAAGCTATGCCGGTGAATGACTCTGCCGACGTGCTCACATTACACGCGACCAAGGAACGCGAGTCCATTACCGCGCGACGCGAAAAATTACGCGAACAATTACAGACCGAGCATTTAAACGATGAAGAGCGAAAAGAAGTAGAAGAAATCTGCGACGAATTTTGCGATGTATGATTTTATTTAGACGGAGATAAGCTCAGCGCGACTACGGCTATACAACATGAAATAAATACGCGACCCGATAGAGCGCCGGTGAACGTGAGACCGTATCGGTTACCGGAGAAGCACAAAGCCGAAGTCAAGAAGCAAATTCAGAAAATGCTGGACGACGAGATAATCCGCCCCAGCGCGAGCCAATGGAACGCGCCTATATCGTAGTCCCGAAAAAACCTGACGCGTCTGGTAAAATCAGATGGCGAGTCGTAATAGACTTTAGAAAGGTAAACGACCTGACAATGGGAGACTCATTCCCCATGCCGAATATCACCGACATACTCGACCAATTAGGCAACGCGAAATACTTTACGGTGTTGGATCTAGCATCAGGATACCATCAAATCCCGATGCACGAAGACCATAAGGGCAAAACGGCATTTTCCACCCCGGACGGACATTTCGAGTTTAACCGAATGCCGTTCGGATTAAAAAACGCGCCGGCAGCATTCCAACGGCTGATGTACGCAGTACTAGCCGGACTATTAGGTTTGAAATGCTTCGTATATATCGACGACATTGTGATTTACGGAGCATCTCTGAAGGAACACCTAAAACATCTAATCGCGGTGTTAATCAGACTCCGCAAATTTAATTTAAAGCTACAGCCAAATAAATGCGCATTTCTGCGAAAAGAGGTCGTCTATCTAGGGCACGTGATTTCCGAAGGAGGAATATCACCGGACCCGTCCAAACTACAAGCGGTAAGAGAATTCCTGACACCCAGAAAAGTGAAAGACATTCAATCCTTCATCGGTCTAGCCCATGGTGGAAGAATACATGGTGTGCGCAAAACTCGTAAACCACGCCCCTTTTCAGCCTTTGGCGCAGGAAAAAACACAGGGCAGGCAACTGCGAAAAACAAAATGTTTAGCTTTGAAAGTTTGGTGCGACTGGTGTCTAAACATCCTTCTCGCACTCCCTGGTTATTCTCTTCTATCTTACTTGATCTTACTTTACTTCTGCATATGTCATTGTTGACATTCTCTGTCGAAACGTGAGCGTCGTGAAACGTGAAAAATCATTGAAAATGGTGCGCTGCATAGTGAAAAACTGTGAAAATAATTGCAGAACATGCACACCGGAGCAAGCAAATTTTCATAAATTACCGGATAACAAAATAATCCGTGAAGGATGGTTTTGGAGCATTGGAGAGGTTATATTGCCTTCGAACATCGTTAACGGTATGCCTCTGCATGATAAAATTTAAATTTGTTTATTTTGATATACTGTATCATGAAGTAACAAAAACTATATTGTTTGAAAGATCAGAAAAGTTTTGTAATGTATCTCTTTTATCTGTTATTTAAGCACGAATTTGCTCCGTACACTTTACTCCGGAATCTTTCATTCAATCGAAGAGAAAGAGAGGAGAAAATATTTTTAAAAGACGACTTTTGCCAACTGCTGTACCAACGTTGCATCTGGTAACAACAAACGAACAGTAAGTTGAATGTGTAATTTATTAAACAAAGCAAATATTGACGCTCCCTTTTTTAAGAATAATTATTAAGAATAATAAAGTTAACATAAACTATTAATATTCATACGCTTATGACAAGATGACTATGGATGTTGTTCCAAGAACCATGTGACAATGAAACTACATTCATATTTTCTTTATTAGGGCACATCACAAAGGCAATGTAAATTGTAACATTGTTAAGCGGACCTTTAATCGGCTCAAACGATGTCGACAAGCACATCTGTGAAAAACATGACTTTATCAACCCCAAATTCAGAGTTACGACGTTATTCGTTTAATGAAAATTTCACGGATGCGACTGTTGTAGAGAACAATTTCAAATGTGCAGACGATAATCTCCAAGAAGAAATAACTCTCACACAGGAATTATTTAAAAACATTATCAATATTACATACGATGAATTATTGGAGGATTCCGTCCATGAGAGAGATAATGACAGAAGTGACAATTTGGAAATCTTGGATGAAGATGAATGTGAGAATGAAAATGAAGAAAACGACTTGTGGAACTTTATGCAATGTGGTTTCAAAATCCAACATCAAGAGAAGGAATTAGTCAGCTGTACCAATAACAGCGATATAGTCCAAACAGCAGGACTGCAATATGTTGCGGGTTATGTAGCCCATCGCTTCATATCAAAATATCCATTTTTAGGAGAGCGTACAATCAACATTACTGACAATTCTCGTACGGAAGAATGTGACTGGGTAAAAACAGTTTCCAAAGAGTACCTAATTCATCCATCAGAGGAGCTCATGAATCTAAGCAAAGTTGTGGATGAATGCTTTGTAGCTTTCCACGGTAAAGGCTTTTCAACGGAAGACTATGTCATCCGAAAAGTTGTCTCCCTCGTTAAAAACTCTGGATACGATTCAAATTGGGTGCCTGAGGAAGTGCTACAATGCCTCGTTAGAACTCGCACATACATCAGAGTGAAGGAAATTAATAAAAAAGAAAATACAAGAAAGGAAGAAAAAAGGACAAAAAAGTTAAAAAAAATAAATGTTCTTTCTGCAAAAAGAAAGCGCAAATAAGCGCAATCTCGTCTACTCGAGAAAAAACAATGTACAATAACGTTTGTAATTTTGTATTAATTATGTAAATATATTTGACAGAAATGAAATAATGTATATAAATATGTGTACCTAAAAGTGAAATTTATAGTAATATTGTAATAAATTATATTTTTATTTAATACAACTCTCACTTTCTTAATTTCTAATGTTTCGAAACTTATGTTAGTATGCAAGAAGAAAAAGTTGTTTCAAGAAATGTTTCAAAATAATACCACACTGTCGAGAAAGGATTGAAAAACATGAAAACACTTACACTTACACTTATTAATTTTATTCGTGCAATTTCATTTTTAATATTGATATTTTTTAAATATTTTTTTTATATTAAAGTATGTATTAAGATGTAAAAAAAACAATAAAGATAACAAATAGTAAGAAGGAATACATTCGGGATTTAGAGGTTTCCATTTATGCAACAAACTGTCTACTTTTACATATATAATTTCACACGATTAACGATTTATCAATTAATGTCACATAATACACATTCGTACATATGTACATATGTAGTTGTATGTACATATGTTACAGTCTAGTCAGTCATAGTAAATTCTGCAATGTACCGCCACTTACATCCCTAGAATTCTAGGGATTTTTAAATGTTGGTAGACATATATTTTTTCGTGTCGCAATCAGAAAGAAACAATAGATTTTAGACAAAGAAAGAGTCGTTTTGCGCACACCATGTATTCTTCCACCATGGTCTAGCCGGATACTACCGCAAATTCATAGAAAACTTTTCAAAGATAGCAAAGCCTTTGACACGGCTTACGAAGAAAGGCGAGAAGTTTAATTGGTCAATGGAACAGCAAAATGCGTTCGACCTACTGAAAGAGAAATTAACGACGGCGCCCGTGTTAGATTACCCTGATTTCGACAAGGAATTCTTAGTGACGACGGACGCATCAGATTACGCCATCGGAGCCTTGCTGTCACAGGGGCCAGTAGGCCAAGACCGGCCGATCGCTTACGCAAGCAGAGTTTTATGCAAGGCGGAGCAGAATTACAATACAACTGAAAAGGAGCTACTAGCCATCGTGTGGGCGGTGAAACATTTCCGTCCCTATCTATATGGCATTAAATTCAAAATAATAACAGATCACAAGCCACTGATCTGGTTATTCAATGTAACCGACCCCGGTTCGAGATTGATCAGATGGAGGCTCAAGCTGGAAGAGTACGACTACGAAATTGTACATAAGGCCGGAAAGAATAATGTGAACGCCGACGCGCTGAGCCGAAATCCGATAGCGGAGGCATCAGCGATAAACGTAACGCAACAGGAAGACGACTCCCCGAGAGAGTACTCGGAGGAAGAAAAGCAGTAAATACTTTACGAATTTCACGACTCACCTACAGGAGGACACCAAGAAGTTACGCGTACGTTGAACCGGATCCGATTACAGCATAACTGGAGCGGTATAACACGAGACGTAGAGGCATACATAAGCAAATGCGAATATTGCCAAAAAAACAAACTAAGCCGAAAGACGAAAATGTCATTAATTATTACAGATACACCCGAGCGACCATTTGAGAAATGCGCGCTCGATATCGTAGGTCCACTAACTATCACGAATAATGGAAATAGATATATTCTCACATTTCAAGATAATCTAACAAAGTTCAGCAAGGCAATACCAGTGGAAAACCAGGAAGCAAATACAGTCGCGAAAGCTTTCGTCACGAAGGTAGTATTGGAACACGGGATACCGGAGAAAATTCTCACGGATCAAGGCACGAATTTTACAAGCGAAATGTTTAAAAACACGTGCAAACTACTAAAAATCGAAAAAATTCAGACGACGGCATACCATCCAGAAAGTAATGGAGCGTTGGAAAGATCACATCGCACTTTAGCAGAATACTTAAGGCATTATATAAACGAGGACCAAACCGATTGGGATGAATGGATACCCTATGCGATGTTCACTTATAACACGACGCCTTATACGACGACAGGATTCACGCCGTTCGAACTAGTCTACGGACATCGGGCTAACCGACAGCGTTATCAAAGCCCCCAAAATTGACATACTCATACGAAGACTACGCGCAAGAACTTCGAGAACAAATTCGCGCAACGAACCAAGTCGCAAGAGAACATACTAAGCAGGAAAAAGTAAAAGCAAAACAGCAATTTGACAAAAAGACTAACAAAGAAACATTTAGGGTAGGCGACAAGGTACTACTACATGACGAGACGGTACGACGCGGACGATCGAAAAAACTCGAGTTCCAATGGATTGGACCATACGTAATTGTCGAGAAACACAACGACGTGAACTACACAATTAAGATTAAAAGAAAGACGTTACGCGTCCACGCCAACCGTTTGAAGGCCTTTATCGAAAATTAAAAAAAAAGGCAGAGAGAAGAAGCATAAGCAAAAGGCATTACTAAAAACTCTCGCATACCAGCATTAAAACGGATACGACCTCGAGCAAGGCCCGGAGTTTGTGACCTCTCCGGCACCACCAAGACCGGGGCGGCAGCCTCCTCATCCCCTTCATTCGGGTCCACAACGTCAGCCCGGACTGGCTTATGCTCAAGCGGTGACATATTAACAAAGTAAAACGTTACGAAACTAACGACAGACTCAGACTGAAGCAATCCGACAAACGATAAAAGTAGCAACTCGCGGGAGACCGCGGTCAGCGAAAGATAGACTCCAAGAAAGTATTCCGATTACAGGATACCCATCATCGTGTTACACCTTGCAAGAGTGATGACACCCGAACCGATGCCATCGTACGAAGTAACATCATTTAACGATAAACCGGGACTTTATTTTGAGAAAATTGGAACCATGCAGTTAAAGGAAACCACGTGGAAATTAGTCATCAGAATCGACGTCGCGGCATTTGAAGTAAGGTACCATCTACTTCAAAAGTACATCGAACAGGTCAAAGGGCTATGCAACAACGGAGACGACAACAGCCGAGACGCATGCCACAACATTCTCCGCGTAACAGAAGACAGTAATACAAAACTGACGCAACTGCTATTACGATTACAAACCGTATATAAGATAACGACGAGTCGACGCGGATTAATAGATGCAATAGGCACAATAGGTAAAACCCTATTTGGAACAATGGACGCCGACGACGCACGACGGATACAAGAACAGTTAGAAACAATAAACAACCAGCAGAAAACAATACAGCACGCGGCGAAGCACCAAATAAAAATTGTAAACGCCACGTTAGGACATATAGAGACTTTAGAACAGACACTAAGCAAGAACGAAAATCTAATAGCGAACGTCACGAGACGAGTACAACAACGAGTAGCAAAAATAGTACGCCGTGAAGAACTAGACGAACACCTGTTAGTAGTAAGCACGATAACAGCTAAACTAGTAAACGACGTAGAAGACACTCTAGAATACCTTACCTATGCGAAACACGGCATAATTCTCGCGCGACTATTGCCACTCGAAACTTTAGTATCGGAATTAAAAGAAGCGACGACCCACCTATCCCGAGGGGCGCACTTCCCTTTCAAAATACAAATAGACAATTGGAATACCATCGAAAAGTTTGTAAAAATAAATGCCTACTATGACAACCCCAACGTCTACACGATCCTAACATTCCCAATTATTACATACCCCAATTATGAAATCGTGCGAGCAACCCCCCTGCCGGTGTACGACAATAAAAATATATTTATAATTCCTAAAATCTCTCACACTCTATTAGCTATAAACAAAGAAAACCGAAATTATCTGACACTGAACGAAAGCGATTTAGATAAATGCACGCACACCGACACGACCTTTGTATGCGATGTGTGTAAGCTACCCCGTATATTTCGTAACAGCGCACGCACCCTGCGAGGTGCAGATTTATATCCAAGCACAAAGAAATAATTGCGAGCGACGCCACATTCTGTCAAATGTGACACTCTGGATAACTTTAGCAGAACAGCAGGCATGGCTGTTTTCTACCCCAGGTAAACAACAGGTAACTATACAGTGTAAGGATCAAGCCGAAAAGAAAATTGAAATAAATAGAACCGGAAAAATTAAGCTAGACGAAAATTGTAGTATAAAACAAATAATAACGAAAAACTTCATACCTCAGTTTTTCTTTTTCCACGGGGAAAGGGATGTTGTAATACGGAAGTCAAGTTGGCCTAGTTGCGACACCGAGCTGCCAGCGCGAGTTCCGGCTATTGCCAAATACACCTGAGGTGGCATTCCGGGCGTCACCAGGTCACCAGGCTCCGGCTATTGTCAAATACATCTGAGGTGGCATTCCGGGCGTCACCCGGTTGCCAGGCTACTGACCTGAGCCCGGAAGCAAAAGCGCTGACAGCTGAGTCGACAACGAGGAAGCGACTCCGAGCAATAAAAGGCTCGCCCTTCCGATAAGCGCGGGCAGTCTAATAACCGAGCGCGTATCGCGAGACCACGTACCGTTAGTCCGTGAATTAATCTTAAGCCCGCAAGTCAGGGTGTTAGAATAAGTGAACAAGTGTAATTGTGAATAAGCCTTTTTAATTATACTCCACGCTACAACCAATCAAATCTGTGAGTGTTCTTTCATCCTCCCGCGGATCCAACAAACCCAGTGCCGGCCCTGAGACCAATATCACGGCGCGGCACGACAACACAAACTACACTTTTCCATAGTTTTGGTCAATTTTAACCGCGGCCACTTTTTTTCATATAATTAGTGCGTGGTCCTTTATATGGATAGATCCATTATAGAGAATATATTCATATATGATTATCTTTAACCTTATAAATATACTTTTACATGATCACTCATGATAATATACTAGTATATAAGACCATATATGACTATATAAAGTTATACTTAAAGAGGTTTAGCCATATAATATTGTTCAAGATTATATTTCCATTTCTTATATGACCATATATAATTATATATCTACTAATATGAACAAATAAGAGGTATTTTTTCCCGTAATTAAATCACACAATTTTTAAATAAAATTATTATATATTTAATTATTTATATAGGTTACATTAACGTTACATCAATTCATAAAGCGCGCCCCGGGAAAAAAGAATTAGATCTGCCGAGATATGACCAGATCTAGTTCATCAAATCTGGCCAGATATAATTTGATCTGGAAATTGTCTCGATCTGGCCAGATCTGAACAGATATAACCAGCCAAAAATAATAAAATGTTCCGCCAATATAGATTAACAATAATAAGAGGTTTTATTTCGACTCAATTGGCTATTATATAAAGTTGACACAAACGTTACGACGTTTCGATCCTTGGTTCGGATACTTATCAAGTTAAGAAAAAAGAACCATCACTTTCACATTAAACCCATGAAGATTTTTGCCGAAAAAATCATAAGTGTAAGATGTAGAATGTCGATGGTAGCGACTTGAATTGATGCAGTATAAATACGAAAATTAAAACCATTATGTCGTTGTAAGAAGTAGCGCACGTATCGTCGAAGCAAGCATGTTCATGCAACTAACATCAAGAGACACGGTACCCAGATAGCACAGGACATCCCGAGGACGTCCGTTTTATGTCCATTTTACGTCCGCAAGTCCATGGACATAAAATGGACGTTCAACGGATGTCCGTTGTTGGACATCCGTCAGTAACCCATATTTGGACGTCCATAGGATGTCCAATTTTTGGACATCCGTCAGTAACCCATATTTGGACGTCCATGGATGTCTGGTAGTGGACCTCATAGGCCGGTATTCATAGTCTTCAAGATCGTCTTAAGTAATGTCTTAAGACGCTAATACGGCTCTGTGATTGGTTCATGACATCTTAAGATTGAACTTAAGACGGTCTTAAATAACTATGAATACCGGCCAATAGAGATATAAGAATAGAGTGCGCGAGTCATATGCTAGCACGTAAGAGGCTGCGATATAGGAATAGAAAAAGAACGCTGCATGCGAAACAAAGACAGAAGGGGCCCATGCGCAGCTTTCTCTTTCTTTTCTGCGCAGCTTTCTTTTTCTATTCCTCTATCGCTTTTTCAGCTTGCTCGCGCACTCTATTCTTATATCTCTATGGTGGACCTCAATGTTTCGCGCGCGCATTTGTCGTCTTTTGTCTCTTGACTCGGCCTCTACGCGCTGCTCCGTCTCATCGAAAAGGCGGTAACCGCCTCGTCCTTAGTGAAGAAGTCTTAGTGGTGTCACGTTTTGGCGAATATAGTTATAAAGTTTAACATTTACTTGCAGTAAAATTGTAAGTATCTTAATAATAAATAAAGTTGTATATTATATGTGAAAATAATGGCTTTGATTTGAAAAAAAATCGGTCGGTTATAAATACGCAGTAGAATTATTGGTTATATTTACAACGCAGATACAATCCGGTGTAGTAAAGTATACATATATACTTATATTTTCTCATCGATCTATGTATTTAGATCAATGCAATAGACTCTCTGCCCTACGCGTCACTTCGTCTCATCGGTCTCATCGAAGAGCCGGCTGGAGCCGGCAACCGCCTTGTCCTCCTTCGTTTCGCGTTTCGTCGAATATACAATTGTAAGTTTAACATTTATTACTTGCAATAAAACGGTTATAAGCAGCCTTTATTAAAATTTTATATACGTGAATAATATATGGTTTTAAGTATGATAAAGAAAATTCGGTTATGAATACGCAGTAGAATTATATAGCTATAAATTAGGTCTTTATTTTGTAAGTACAACGCAGATTGTACAGTCCGGTGCAGTGAAGTTTTATTAATTATTTTCTCCTTTTTGTCTTTTTTTGCCTCTCAGCGCCTACCTCTATCCGTCGCCCCGTCTCATCGAAAAGCCGGCAACCGCCTTGCCCTCATCTTTCGTTTCGTATTTTGCCGCTTATTTTGTACAAGTTCTACAATCCAAGTGAGTATCATAAATGATATATTATAGTTCTTAAAAATGCCTAAAATAAAAAGAAAATATTATGAACGTGCAAAAGAGATAGCTGATGCATCTATTGATATCGTGCAGTCTGTTTGTGATACATCTTCAATAGCAAGTATTAATAATGTATCATCATTAATGCCTCAGAAAGATTAACTAAACACGACTTACTCAAATGGTTTGGATAAAAATGTATTGCAAACATGTGCCGTTGATAATGATAATTATGATAATGATAATTACGATAACGATAATGATAATTATGATAACAATAATTATGAACTAATAAATAATGATGAGAGAGAAGAGGCCCTTGATAGCGACAGTACTAATGATGAAGATGATATTGATAGCTATATTAATGATGATGGTACAGTTAATCCCAATTTTTTTAAATAATTTTGAACGTCGTGAGAATGATTTTGTAAGTACATCACAATTCTTGCAAGGATGGGCTGTTAGAAATCGAGTAACTCATGTCGCACTAAATGAATTGTTAGAACATATGAAATCAAAATATCCAGAACTCCCTCGAGATGCCCGTACTTTATTAGGCACTCCGAGAAAAGTAAATGCAGATGATGTTGAACCGGGACGTTATTATCATTTTGGCATAAGTCATTGCGTGGAAAAACTTGTAAAAACATCGTATTCTTTTCAAAATTCACAAATAATCGAAATTATCATAAATATTGACGGTTTACCTTTGTCTAAAAGTTCCGGGAGTCAAGTGTATCCTATTTTATGCAGTTTGGCTGATAATTATAACAATGTTGGCATTATTGGAATTTATCATGGGCATGAAAAGCCTGCGGAGGCTAATAGTTTTTTACAACGTTTCGTGAATGAAGCTCAAGATTTAATTAGTAATGGTATAACAGTTAATAGAATAACTTATCCGTTTAAAATTAAAGCTTTTATTTGTAATGTACCAGCTAAATCTTTTATAAAATATACAAAAGGTCATTCGGGTTTTTATTCGTGTTCAAAATGTGAAGCTAAAGGCGAGTATTATCTTAATAGAGTGTGCTTTCCGTATTTAGAACTTTTCAATCTAAGAACAGATGAAGAATTCAGACTAAAATCACAGCCAGGTCACCATAATGGTACATCAATATTAGAATTAATTCCGAATATAGATATGGTACTTGGTTTTCCATCAGATCCAATGCATTGTATTTTCTTGGGAGAAGCTAAAAAAATAGTTCTTTTATGATGTCATGGAACATCTCGTGCTAAATTATCATCGCAACAAAAATCAATAATATCAACGTTATTAGAAGAGCAAAAATGTAACATACCATGTGAGTTTAATAGAAAACCAAGATCATTATTAGAAAGTAAAAGATGGAAAGCCACAGAATATAGGACATTTTTGTTATATACAGGGCTGATCGTATTAAAATCTATACTAAGTCATGATAAATATTTAAATTTTATATAACTTTACATATAGCTATCACTATTTTATCTAGTTTAAAGCATATTGAACTGTATTTAGATTATGCTAAATTATTATTACGATACTACGTTGAAACATTTATTATTCTGTACGGTAAAGAAAATGCATCGCATAATACACATAATTTATTACATCTTTGTGATGACGTGAAAAAATTTGGAATATTGCAAAATTTCAGCGCTTTCCCATATGAAAATTATATGCAATCGATATTGAGAATGATACGTAAAAATGATAAGCCTTTGGAGCAAATTGTTTGCCGGATAAGCGAACAAAATAATTATATAAATCCTAATTTAAACTTAATACAATGCAATAAACCTCAATTATTAAATCCGCATTTCAATGGTCCGCTTATCAATTGTCACAATTATAATCAGTTTGCTAAAGTAGTATTTGAAAAATTTTTATTAACAAATAAAGAACCAGATAATTGTTGTTGTTTGTTGGATGGAAGTATTGTAACTATTTTGAATTTTGCTTCTAATAACGAGAATATCATTGTAATTGGAAAGAAGTACAAGACACCTAAAGATTTTTATACGGAACCCTGCAAATCTTCCAAATTAAATATTTATAAAGTACGTGATCTCGGCAATTTACAGACTTGGAATTTGAATCAAATCGCGAATAAATGTGTTAGATTAAAATACAAGGAGACGTACATTATTTTTCCACTTTTACATGCACAATCATAGATAACAAAAGCCTTTGCTTCAGTAATATTTGTCTTATAAACTTAAGTAATATTAAATCCTTCTTTTTCTTTTGCTACTGTAAATTGTAATAATATTTTTCATGGTTGTGCGAGAGTGCGCGGATGCGCGTTTAATGGCGCGAGGAAGACGACCACGAGGAAAGCGGTTCACACAAATCAAATACGTATAAGTCCAATAAAATAAGTATATTACAATAAAGTCTCAATATGTACAATGGATACAGTGTTCCTTTACTTTTAGCAAAGCAAGAAGCCGTAAACGCGCGCACAGATGTTAGTACGGCATGCAGCGGTGGTGAAAGCGTGTTCGCGAAGCGCGATAGCAAAGAGCGAACTCAAAGCGGTGTATACAGCGGTGTTAGCTAGCGTAGTTAAGCGGTTTAGCGAGCGGAGATTCTGTGCGATGGACTTTCGACAAAGAGCCCGGTGCGCGACGAAGCAAGCTCTTTTATACGGGAGCTTCTTCTCGCAATAACCAATTGTTTCGAAGCGTTGTCGGTGACCTCCGATTTTCCCTTGTGATTGGCGGCAAAGGGCTATGGCACGCATTGAGTCGCACCTGATTGGCAATCGGCTGCCTACGTCACCGCATCGCGTCGACGCGAGCCGAAACATTGCTAACCGGCCGTTAGCAATGTTGTTGTTTGTCACACCGGTGACTGTTTATAGCGTGGGTTTCTTCATCGCGCAAGGACATGAAAACAACGTTTTGGAAACGTCTTGAAAGGTATCGATTGCGAAATGCCTTTAGAGAAGCCCACGTTATAATGCAAAGTATTCAGAACTTACATATTCGGATTAGGATTTTTATTGAAACGATGAGCTTACAATACAGAGAAGGCACGCGCATTGTGCCCTTTCATTTGACGAGACTGATGCACGCTATGATGCACTCGTGATCTCAAACATTCCCGCCCGCCTAGGCCTTACGTGACGAGACGGACAGGAAACGGAAGCCTATCAGGTGTCGCGGTAACTGCATTGATTTATTATCGATGGGCGCGATGGATCGCGGCGCGCGCGAGCGACGGCACGACGGCGCTGCGCGACGACACGCGGAGCATGCAATGATCACGTGTTTCGCCGCGAGTGTGATTTCGGGCGCATCGTAAGCAGCGAAAACGCGAGTAAGTACGCGAGTGAATTACCGTGTGACGCGTGGGTGCAGTGATCGGTGAAGTGAACATTTTAGTGCACCGTGATCGCAGGACGTGGTGGCAGAAGGCCATGAGCAATTAAGCGTTGGCTACGCACCTGACAAAGTGCAACCGGTAAGTCGATAAATGCGAATCGACACGACGTGAAACGCGATAAGTGAGTAATATCGCGAAAAGACGGACAGAAATATACGTACGAAGATGAACAGCGATAAACGCGCGAGAAAGCGAACAGTAATAACGCGAGAAAAGATACGCGAGAAACCGGGTGGTTTTCTGTGGCTCACGTATCCTCAACGGTGGTGGTGGTGTCGGTGGTCCCAGGAAGCCGCCCAGGAGTTGGCTGCGGGGTGAAACAGTGCGGTCGGCCGTGATGGCATAGATCTCCTCCAAGTAGTGGATTGAGTGCCTGGTCTTGTTCTGCCGGTGTGAGTGTCCGCGCCTGATCGTCCGGACAGTGATCGTCGGTGCGGCAGGTGGTGCGTCGCCATCGCAGACACCGCGCGGTGTAGCGTGGAAGACGGTGTAGCGAGGAGCCTCGAGAGAGGGTGTCGGTCTCCGGTTCGATCTTCCCGACGGCGGATTGAACGACGCCTGTCTTCCGCCGGGATGCGTGACCCTGTGGTCCAGAGGATTGGAGCTGTGGACAGGCTCAAAGTGTTGCGAGCGTGTCGCGTTAAGTTGGTGACCAAAGCGGCCGCGGACAGTTTACGTGGGAGCCCGCCCGCCGTGCAGGGTTCGCGCAGTCGGGTTGTACGGCGATCGCGTCGTCGACCGGGTCTTCTCCGGGCACGACATCGTCAACGGACTTGCGGGTTTCGGCGAGGTTCTTCGGCGGTGATGAGACCGGCCGTCGGACGACGTACCGGCCAGCGGATGTGCGCTCGTGGGTGTGCACGGAGTGTCGCTCGCACTCCTCTTCCTCGGGAGTGAGCGTGACGAAAGCGGAGTGAGCTTGGCGTGAGCTACGGTGACCAAGGAGGGTGGTCGCGCCGCAGCCCCCTGACAGAATCCATCCCAGGATGGTTTTCTGCGCGATCGGCGTTTGCGGTGTGCCTCGGCGGAGACCATCCTCCAGGATGGTCGAGCACACCTCAGCGCCTAAAAGCAGCTCGACTGGATCGTTGTCGGCGAAACGAGGATCGGCTAGCGGAAGTCCCTGCAGATGAGGCCACGTGGTGCTGCACTTGATCGCGGAGCCCTGGTACAGGGAGAGACGCGGAAGCACAAACGCGACGGCGGTGAGCGCGGCTCCGGTGGTCGAAGACGTGAGACTCAACGACACTTTGCCCCGAGTGGATCCGGATTGTGAGCCGCCGATACCGAAGATCGACATTCGGGTGCGCGATCGCGGCAGGCGCAGCCGCTGCACCAGGGACTCCGACACGATCGACACTTCGGAGCCTTGGTCGATGAGAGCTCGAACCTCGTGTGGATTTCCGTGACGGTCGGCAACGATCACGCGCGCGGTCGCGAGGAGGATCGCTTTGCGGTCGTCGGCCTTTCCGACGGCGGAAAGCGCGCTGACTTCAGCGGCGGGTTGCGGCTCGGAGACGTATGCGTCGTGGAGCATCGAGTGGTGACGCGAATTACACGTCATGCAGTTCCTGGTGGACTGACACCGTGCCACCAAATGGTTGCCGAGACAATTAAAGCACAGCTTGTTGGTCTCGGCCACTGACAGTCGTTCACTGGCTGACTTGGCCTTGAATTCGGGGCACCCCATGAGTGAGTGCCTTTCGGTGCAGAGTGGACACTGTGAAGGCTCAGTGCGCTGCGCGGCGTGCGCTTTTGCAAAACGTGATGGCTCACTTGAGTTTGTGACAGTGTTCTTCGGGTTCGCGGCGTTCAACGTGAGAATACGTCTTGTGATGAAGTTCATCAGAGTGTCGTGACTCGGCGGTTCGAAGAAGTCTCCCGAGGAGGATTCCCACTCCAGACGCGTTCGCGAGTCGAACAGTTCAACGACGAGGTGGTTGAACAGATCCATGCCGTGCGAGTCGATGGGTCTTCCTATGCTCTCCTGAGCGTTGACGGCGGAAATGACAGCGTTATGGACGCGGCTGAGCTTATCGGCGGTGGCAGCTTTCATCTTCGCCACGGCGGTAAACGTGGCGAAGTTGGAGCGTATCAGCTCCCTCTTATTTTTGTAGTGTTTGCAGAGGATCGCCCACGCGCGATTGTAATTTTCGCCAGTGATTGTTAACGACCGTATCAAATTTTCAGCTGACCCTTGGAGGCACGAGCGAAGGTAATGCAGCCGTTCAACGTGCGAGATGGACGAATTGTCGCCGATGACCGACCGAAAGAGATCGCGGAAGGACGGCCAATCCTCGTAGGCACCCGAAAATTTCGGCAAGTTTATACGGGGCAGCGAGGTTCTCGACGCGCGGTCGCCCCCCTGCTCTGGCAGCGTGGAAGACGTGGACGATGACGCGATTTTGTAGCGGTTTGCCAGTTCGGACAAGACGCTACGCTGAAGCACGTAAGCACTCTCGGCTTGGTCGAGTAAGTCTAATTTGGCGTACTCACTCTCAGCGTAGCGGTCCTTGTAGCAGGCTCGAACGAGGTCATGCTGACTCTCGAACTTGGCCCAATGGTCGTCGAGGAGGCGAATGCGAGTCTCGATGGCAGAGAGGGTGATGTTCGCCTGACCCATCTTCTTCAGGTTGTCGACGGCTTTGGAGATGCGTACGAAGAGTTTGTGTTGGCTGTTCAGCATGGCGCTCTGGTCAAGACTCATGGTGTCTTCTGTTTTAGGCACTCCCGATCGCGGTTGCCGGCGATGATCCGGCTCGAAGGACCAGAAAATGTGCGAGAGTGCGCGGATGCGCGTTTAATGGCGCGAGGAAGACGACCACGAGGAAAGCGGTTCACACAAATCAAATACGTATAAGTCCAATAAAATAAGTATATTACAATAAGGTCTCAATATGTACAATGGATACAGTGTTCCTTTACTTTTAGCAAAGCAAGAAGCCGTAAACGCGCGCACAGATGTTAGTACGGCATGCAGCGGTGGTGAAAGCGTGTTCGCGAAGCGCGATAGCGAAGAGCGAACTCAAAGCGGTGTATACAGCGGTGTTAGCTAGCGTAGTTAAGCGGTTTAGCGAGCGGAGATTCTGTGCGATGGACTTTCGACAAAGAGCCCGGTGCGCGACGAAGCAAGCTCTTTTATACGGGAGCTTCTTCTCGCAATAACCAATTGTTTCGAAGCGTTGTCGGTGACCTCCGATTTTCCCTTGTGATTGGCGGCAAAGGGCTATGGCACGCATTGAGTCGCACCTGATTGGCAATCGGCTGCCTACGTCACCGCAACGCGTCGACGCGAGCCGAAACATTGCTAACCGGCCGTTAGCAATGTTGTTGTTTGTCACACCGGTGACTGTTTATAGCGTGGGTTTCTCCATCGCGCAAGGACATGAAAACAACGTTTTGGAAACGTCTTGAAAGGTATCGATTGCGAAATGCCTTTAGAGAAGCCTACGTTATAATGCAAAGTATTCAGAACTTACATATTCGGATTAGGATTTTTATTGAAACGATGAGCTTACAATACAGAGAAGGCACGCGCATTGTGCCCTTTCATTTGACGAGACCGATGCACGCTATGATGCACTCGTGATCTCAAACAATGGTTAATGCTTAACATGGTACATCAAAAGACGCATTAGTTTTTCGTAGAACTATTTTTACAATTTGTGACAGAAAGTTGCGCTTTACCTTTTATATTTGTCTAGAAATGGAGAAACCGACGTGGACAATTGTACAGTTTTCTGAAGATAATACCGTTGAAGCGGTACCATCAACTTGGATAGAACACAATAAGTGTTACTGGCCTCCATTTAAAAATGAGAAAGTTATCGCAGCAATAAGGAAAAATGCAGAACGTAATACATGTTGGCCATGTTACGATATCATCACATTTTGGAATAGCACGTACGGTTAGTAATATTTCACTTAAAAAATAAATGTTTAATATTAATTTCCTACAAATAAAGTAATGTAGGGGAGACCGGGGCTAAACCGCCAGTTTTTTTTCGGTGCCGATTTTTAACAAGAAAATAAATAATTTTAGTTAAATGTGGTATACCACTGTAAAGAGTGAACCTTTAGCTACAAAATTTATATAGGAAATTTTTATTTATGTTGCTTTGTTTAACCGGTATAGAGCAAAAACGACAACGGTGGAAAAATTGAAATCTCAAAAATGCCGGGGTTGAACCGCCACCCCCCCGGGGCTAATCCGCCACATTGCATTTTCAATACATATACGTAGGAGAGACCGGGGCAATTCGTGACAATACGAAAAATTTCCCGCGCGGATAACTTCTATGCATTTGCTGGTAGAAACCTGTATTACAGACCATAGATGGGTCTAATGGTCCTCTATATTAGAACAAAATTCGGTGTGCGTATCTACAATGTTTCGTTGTCAGTGGCGGAAAAAGAGTTTACCTCGTGTAAAAGTAAATTTTTGAATCCACGGATATTTTGTGTTCAATACGAAGCAATTGCTTCCAGATTTGAAACGGTAAGTTTTACTTGTTCACCTGGCATTTACACACACATGTGTAACGCAGATTGCATGCATTTATTTCTTGTCTGGGTTTTTCGGACCACGAAAGATAAAAAATGACGCTGGGGCATTTCGTGACATGACCGCCTGGGGTAATTCGTGACACATTGCGTGAACAATCCTGGGAAAACGATGACGATATATGACATCCCTTCGATCGTCACCGATTCTTTGCCTTTAGCCACAACAAGTACAAACATCAGGGCCGGATTCAAAGCAGCAGGAATCTTTCCTTTCAATCCTGACGTTTTTGGTGAAATCGATTTTTTACCCGGTCAAGTCACTGATCGAGGATGGAATGGAGATGACCAACCACAGCCAGGTACCTCAACTGAAAATGATGTGTCAAGGGCCTCAAACAATCCCTTCGATCGTTTCCAAAAGCGGGCAAAAGGAAAGTCACGACAAGAGAACGAAAACGAAAGAGAAGTGCAATTTTGACTGACGCTAATGAACTCGATGCACTTGTTGACGAAAATGACGAAAGAGTACAAAATAAAAAAAAAGAATATAAGAATCAAGCTCCCCAAGAAACAGCCAGCTTGCAGAGGACGTGGACGCCCGAGAAAGGTCGTTACTCGCAGTTCGGAAAACGACGAAAGCGAAGCCTAACGATTTTTTGCCCTCCCTATTCCATTTAATGTACAATTTGATTAATAAAAACCTTTTTTGAGTGAGTAAGTGTACGTTTTGATATAAATCATGAAAATAGGACGAATTCGGATATTGAAACCCGTTGAAAGAAGAATTGTCACGAATTGCCCCGTGCCTTGTCACGATTTACCCCGGTATTGGGGCAATTCGTGACACGAGACAAAGTGAGGCATTTCGTGTTCTACTTTAAAAGTAATATGATGAAAAAACACAAATAAATATTTTTTGAAAACTAGAAGGTTGCACGATGAAAAAACCGGCTAAAACGTATTTTTATCTCAAATACTTATCTCAGAAAAAATTCAAAACCAAAAAATGTCACGATTTGCCCCGGTCTCTCCTACATCTAATCCTGAAAAATGATAGGATACATTTTAATAATTGTTTTTTAAGAGAAAAATATAAAAATTTATTTAAAATTTTTATGCAAAACATTATTAAAAAATAATTGTTTTACCTATTCCATAAAACAATTTAGGCACGTGAATACAGAGGTTAACCAAATCGTAAACTCCCCAACGGCACGTCACATTGTCAACGCGGGCAACCACGGGAAATACGCGTGACGGCGTTCCGGTGCCATAGGATCAGCGCGGACCCTCGAGCAACCTAACCAAGCCGCGTTTCTCGCGGGGGAGCGATAAATAGCGACAGGGGGGTTAGAAAAGCTCGCGGTGGAGCGCGACCATTTTACCGACTCGACGGCGTCCTCGCGCCGATTCCTCGACGCGCCGACAACGACGACGACGACGGCCATGACCACCACGACGACGACGGCCACGACCACCACCACGACGACGGCCACGACCACCACGACGACAACGGCCACGACCACCACGACGACGACGACGACGACGACGATGACCACCACGACGACGACGACGACGACGATGACCACCACCGACACCACCACCACTATAACGGCGGCGACAATGACGCCGAGACGATGCGGCGAACGCTGGACGATGCGGTCGCACGCGCGACTGTCATTGACACAACGACCAACAACGACGATTTACCGCGGCCGGGAGTCGGGACGATCTACAGCGCGCGCGGCATGTCAACTCTCGCGCGGAAATCGCGGGATCTCAGAGCCGTGCCGTGCCTCGCCGTACCTCGCCGACGTGCCGTGGGCGTGAGCGATCTCGAAAACAACGGTCCGCCATCTTTTCGGTCGGCCAAAACACCCGTTTTGCGACGATACGTGCGTACCATTTCCCTCCTACACAAACTGACGCACGTGCAAGGAAAGACAGAATCACGCTCGAGGGAAACCTAACCTGAAATCGCCGTGAGCTGAAGTCGTGCGCCCGGCGCGCCACAGTGACGAGACTGGCGGACCAGCCGCGGGTGCTTACTGGCGGATAAGCCCCAAACATAAGTTTCAGGTTTGATCGCCCACGAAATATTAGACATCAACGATAATGAAAAAACTACAC